>NC_057951.1:1240182-1249063 GCF_018555375.3 Anguilla rostrata | reverse complement strand
TTATTATTGAAGCGTTATGTTGCACAGTCTACAAGGAGTTTGTCGCACCAGTATTTCACTGTATGTACATGTATATGCATGTGACAAATAAAGAACTTTAAAACAACTGTTTGGAGTCATCCACTGCCATCGTTTATGGATCCTAAAAAAGAATCCAGTCTTTCTGTGAGCCAAAGAGGACCAGAGCACTCTACAACTTTAATAAACCTGATTAGATATTCAATCTGATCGTCTGAAAGTCATATTAACTTCAAATATTAAAATAGAAAAAGAACATATCATACCTGTTTTGAGGAGAACAGTTTATCTGAGCAGTGAATCCTGTGAATAAATCAAGAGACACAACTTAGCTAAACTCTTTTGCTACAGCTCTAACTGACAGCACATGGAGACAGAGCGTCCAGTTAAACTTATCCTCTTGCTGCAGGTCTAATGCAATACGAACGTGTTTCATTACCTTTGATCACCTGTGAACTCTCCTCTGAAGTCGATTAGACGATGTATTGAACGGTCACTCTTCATAGACAGACAGCTGGGTACAGGTGACCCAGCCCTATCTACCCGGACACTGTGAACAAAACGTGGAGACAAAGTATTCAGTAAAACTCATCCTCTTACTGCAACTCTAACTCACAGAACATGGAAACAGAGTATCCAGTTAAACTCATTCTCATACTGCAGCTCTAACTCACAATACAAGGAGACAGAGCTTCCAGTTAAACTCATCCTCTTGCTGCAGCTCTAACTCACAGCACATGGAGACAGAGCTTCCAGTTAAACTCATCCTCTTACTGCAGCTCTAACTCACAGCACATGGAGACAGAGCTTCCAGTTAAACTCATCCTCTTACTGCAGCTCTAACTCACAGCACATGGAGACAGCTTCCAGTTAAACTCATCATCTTACTGCAGCTCTAACTCACAGCAAATGGAGACAGAGCTTCCAGTTAAACTCATCCTTTCACTGCAGCTCAAACTCACAGCACATGGAGACAGAACTTCCAGTTAAACTCACCCTCTTACTGCAGCTCTAACTCACAGCACAAGGAGACAGAGCTTCCAGTGAAACTCATCCTCTTACTGCAGGTCTAACTCACAGCACATGGAGACAGAGCTTCCAGTTAAACTCATCCTTTCACTGCAGCTCAAACTCACAGCACATGGAGACAGAACTTCCAGTTAAACTCACCCTCTTACTGCAGCTCTAACTCACAGCACAAGGAGACAGAGCTTCCAGTGAAACTCATTCTTTTACTGCAGCTGTAACTCACTGCACATGGAGACACAGCTTCCAGTAAAACTCATCCTCTTACTGCAGGTCTAACTCACAGCACGAGGAGACAGAGCATCCAGTTAAACTCATCCTCTTGCTGCAGGTCTAATGCAATATGAACGTGTTTCATTACCTTTGATCACCTGTGAACTCTCCTCTGAAATCGATTAGACGATGTATTGAACGGTCACTCTTCATAGACAGACAGCTGGGTACAGGTGACCCAGCCCTATCAACCAGGACACTGTGAACAAAACATGGAGACAAAGGAGTCAGTAAAACTCATCCTCTTACTGCAACTCTAACTCACAGCACATGGAGACAGAGTTTCCAGTTAAACTCAAGCTCGAACTCACAGCTCATGGAGACAGAGCTTCCAGTTAAACTCATCCTCTTACTGCAGCTCTCTAACTCACAGCACATGGAGACAGAGCTTCCAGTTAAACTCATCCTTTTACTGCAGCTCTAACTCACAATACAAGGAGACAGAGCTTCCAGTTAAACACACCCTCTTACTGCAGCTCGAACTCACAGCACATGGAGACAGAGCTTCCAGTTAAACTCATCCTCTTACTGCAGCTCTAACTCACAGCACATGGAGACAGAGCTTCCAGTTAAACTCATCCTCTTACTGCAGCTCTAAACCACAGCACATGGAGACAGAGCTTCCAGTTAAACTCATCCTTTCCTGCAGCTCTAACTCACAGCACATGGAGACAGAGCTTCCAGTTAAACTCATCCTCTTACGGGCAGCTCTAACTCACAGCACATGGAGACAAGCTTCCAGTTAAACTCATCCTCTTCTGCAGGTCTAAGCAATATGACGGTTCATTACTTAATCATCCTGTGAACTCTAGAATCGTTAGAAGTATGAACGGTCACTCTATGACGACAGTGGTACAGGGACCCCAAAACCTGTGCAATGGGTCAAGAGTAGTAATCACTCTACTGCAATTAATCCACCCATGGAGACAGATGTTCCAGTTTAAATCAAGCTCGTAATCAAGTCATGGAGCCCAGAGCTCCAGTTAAACCCATTGTACTGTAGATCTCTAATAAAATAAAAGCTAGTTAAAATATACTTACATAATCACAGCACATGGAGACAGAGCTTCCAGTTAAACTCATCCTTTTACTGCAGCTCTAACTCACAATACAAGGAGACAGAGCTTCCAGTTAAACACACCCTCTTACTGCAGCTCGAACTCACAGCACATGGAGAGAGAGCTTCCAGGTAAACTCATCCTCTTACTGCAGCTCTAACTCACAGCACATGGAGACAGAGCTTCCAGTTAAACTCATCTTCTTACTGCAGCTCTAAAACACAGCACATGGAGACAGAGCTTCCAGTTAAACTCATCCTCTTCCTGGAGCTCTAACTCACAGCACATGGAGACAGAGCTTCCAGTTAAACTCATCCTCTTACTGCAGCTCTAACTCACAGCACATGGAGACAAAGCTTCCAGTTAAACTCATCCTCTTCCTGGAGCTGTAACTCACAGCACATGGAGACAGAGCTTCCAGTTAAACTCATCCTCTTACTGCAGCTTAAACTCACAGCACATGGAGACTAGGGCTGGCCCCAAACGTTCGAAGGGTTCAGAATTTGTTTAGTATATTGGCATTTCAATCTCAATGCAGGATTCAGATGATTCTTTTAAAAAATGATTATTGTTATTATTATTATTATTAGGGGTCCAAGCAGGGTGGAACCCTATTGTATCTGTTAGGATTATTATTATTAATAATAATAATAATAATAATAATAATAATAATAATAATAATAATAATATTATTGAACAATAAAATTTCATCATTGCTATGTAAGTATTACTGCTCAAAATATTTTGGTTCGTTCCATTGCTACCATAATATAACAAACTTTCTTGTGTCTACACCTGCAGTTTCTCACTGCAATTACTAATATTGAATATAAACAAAAGACGGAATTTATGCTGCAGTCTGCCAATGTCGAAATAAATAATACGGTAGCCTACTCTGCGGGCAGTGCGCAGGTAGCAGGGACGGCGAGTTGATATTTCGTTTTTTGTTTCGTTTTTTCAATGTTGTATTTATTATTTGAAATATGTATTATTATTCTATCTGTCTCTGAGGCGCTCTGAAATGTGCATTCTCTGCTAAGCTGAGCAATGGATTGGAATAGGCCTATGTGTCTGACATAGTGTTGCATGGTATACCGAAACAGCACCTTTTCAGTACTTAAAAAAAACGGTTCGGTATTAGAATTTTCTGACGTTCGGTAGTTTTGTCTCAAATGTAAAGGCCAGGGAAATGTGTCTCCCGCATGATTGATTGAGAGGATGAAAAGTGTAATTTGTCAGAATCTTCGCTAGATGGCAGTAGCAACTAAGTTAGCCAAGTCAGGTGACGTGCGCTTGTGCATTACTCCTCATTGATACAGCGCAAGCTTCGACTTCGTACACTTCAGTAGCAATAGGTGTTCTCATTTGTAAATATTTTATTATAGGAAGATGCTGTATTGTTATTAAAATATACTGTTTTTAGATCTATTTAAAAGTGAAAGACCTGCTTAAAGATTATTTAGTTTACAATTGTTTAATTTTTGAAATATATTTAATATATTTTTCTATTAGTGTTGTAACACTATAGGCCTATGTTTATTAATATGTTGAACAGGCTTCAACTTAAAGGTTGTTAATAACCCAGGTTGTTAATAAACCCTGAATTCTAAAATGAGGTCAACCCTTGTGGACATGACGTTTCTGATCTATTAAGGTAATTTCAGTATCGTTAGGTACCGAGTATCGAATCAGTATCGTTTAAGTTTCAAGTATCGTTTCAGTATCGAGTATCGTGATACTGAGACCTGTTATCGATATCAAAGTCAAAATTTTGGTATCGTGACAACACTAGTGTGATGCCTTTTTTAGTTGCGGCATGGAAGTGCTGCAGCTCTACATACACTCCGGGCCATCTAAGTGTTATGACATAGTAAAGGCCTTTACAGCAAGCGGCTAGGACACATCCATGGCGACGCAACTAAGTAATCCGACAGCGTCTCTTAGCACAAAATTGGCCGTAAGTCATCAATAATTTATACAATCATGATATTCAGTAGATATGTTGGGTGAAGCTATATGATCATGAGGTCAAAACCATTTTAAATTCGCTCTATAAGGGGCACGATAGTGCCAATGCTTGGATCCCTCCCAACGCCGCTTGCGGCTTTAATTATTATTATTATTATTGTTTGTAATTTGAGGATAGGTTAGATAACCAAAAAAAAAAAAAAAAAAGAAAGAGCACGCAACATATGTCACTCACTCTACAAACACTTCAGTCCACGTGTCCATTAGCACAATGGCAACTGCGAAGAAATCGGCTGTGTGGAAACACTTCAAAATTACTGATGACAAGAAAAAGGCTCAATGTCAAATATGTAACAAGCAACTGGCATACCACAACAAATCTGAGTGCTCATTTGAAATCTGTAAGTATGTCTATAATTAATTTGTCTGTGAAAAGATATCCTGTAGCTAAGCCTAGTAGACTAGCCTAGGCAGTTAGTTAACAAACTAGCTAGCTAACTTTGCATTGGCTAACTGCTGTTACAGGCATAGGCGATTGGCGTCAAAGAAATGTAATAATAATAATAATAATAATAATTATTATTATTATTATAATAGCCAATTTATTATTATAGGTGCATCCCCTGGTATCGCAGCCCTCAGCATCATCAACCTCCTCAACAACGCAGCAGACGCTTCAGTTCCAAAAGCCGCTAAGAGAGAAAAGAAAGAGCGAGCTGCTGGACTGCATTGTTGAATTCATTGCTCTGGACATGAGGCCCATCAATATAGTTGAAGGTGAGGGGTTCAAGAAATAAATGAAGACAATGATGCCCAGCTACACAGTGGCCAAAAGGTCCACTATTTCCAATGCCCTGACCCTGAAGCACAGGGAAGAGCGGGAGAAGGTTTTCTCACTTATTGAAAACGCCACCGCAGTAGCACTTACAACGGACATTTGGACCTCGATGGGGATGGAGGCGTACATGGCTGTCACCTGCCACTTTGTTTCAGAAGAGTGGGAACTACTGGGATACGTGTTGGAAACAAATGAATTGGAAGTGGAACACTCTGGCGTGAACATAGCACAACGGCTTGGTGAAGTGGCCGACGCTTACGACATACCAAACTACAAGCGAGTAGCCGTTGTCCACGATAATGCCAGCAACGTGAAGCTGTGCACCGAAACGTTGAAGGAAGAGTCGGAAAAGTGGGGCAGCGTTCAGGGGGTCTACTGCTTGGGACACACACTACAGCTGTGCATTAACACATCCCTAAAACAAGGCACAGTAAATCGCACAGTGTCCGCAGGCAGGAACCTTGTCGGGCATTTCCGAAAAAGCGCAAAGGTTACAGCTGCTCTGAAAGACAAACAAAAGCAGCAGAAAATCGTAGAACGCAAACTAATCCCAGACGTTGCCACTCGTTGGAATTCTACATTGGCAATGTTGGAACGTCTAGTGGACCAACGATGGCCAGTGACAGCTGTGTTGTCCGATCCCACGATCACCAAGAAGGAGATCGTACACTGGACCTCACTTTGGAACAGTAGACACTGGCAGAGGCCTCTGCCAGTGCTGTGGCCTCTAGTGACACTCACAGAATTGCTTTCCCAAGAGGACACCGTGTGATTGTCAGCAACGGTCAGCAACGGTGCCGATGATAAGCAACTTGAAGAAACTTGTCACCGGAGGAGGAAGAAGGCCCTGCTATCAGAGACCTGAAAAAGACCCTCATTACCGAAATAGACACCAGATGGGAACTGCAAAATTTGGAACCCAGCAGCATCTATCTCCTTTCCGCAGCCCTGAACCCAAGGTTCAAACATCTCAAATTCCTCAATGACGAGAAGAAGGACCTCGTATACATTCAGGTTAGACTAATATTTAAAATGCTACACTATGTGTTATATTTATTTTAAATTTTCTATTAATATGCCGCAAACAGGCTGCTCCAATATTCACACACAGGCTACAATTTGGCCTATAAAGCTATGCCATGCTATTTTGTCTTGTTTGTGCACAACGTTTTCTCAGATTTGATTAATAAAATATGATTTGATTTCAAGGTTGTTCTCCTGGCTGGACATATACACCAGCGACTGACAGTGGAGGACGATGCAAGCGGAGTAGTAGAGGAGACAGGGGCCGCACCGCCACCGAAAAAACTGAAACAGCAGGAGATCGAAATGTTGCTTCAGTCAGAGGATGAAGAGGAGGAGAAAGAGGAAGGCGACCGAGACTCTGCCAAAAAAGAGATGGAGCAGTACCTTCTAGACAAGTCAAGAGCGAAGTCTGGCCTGCTTGCGTGGTGGAAGGCAAACTCTGACTGGTACCCAAAACTGGCATTGGCAGCGAAACACTGCCTTTGCGTCCCTGCAACTTCCACACCATCGGAACGCATATTTTCCAAGGCTGGATATATTATCAATAAGACCAGGAATTCCCTTCTCCCGAACAATGTGGACAAACTAGTCTTCTTGGCACACAACCTGAAGAGAGTATAGGTGAGGCTTTGTTTTATTATTAGGCTATGTCACGAGACACTCTGTGTCCCTATGTTCATGTTGATTATGGTTGTTTATGTTTATGTTCATGTTTTCTGATTATATTATTTATTTTGTTTATTTGGACGCTCGTTATAATGTCCTCATACTGTCAGGTTATTTATTCAGACGTAGCCTACATTAATGGCCTCGGCCGAGCGAGGCCATTCGTTTATTTAAACATTTAGAAAATGTCCCAAACTAGGCCTACTTATTATTTAATTAAGTTGTATGCACAATGTTTTCTTGTCCGCTAGCTATTTTTATTTGCCAGAGCCATTTGTCCGACAGTGATTGCTTTTTATTGTATCGTGCTGAGATTGCACCTGTTACATTTTTGTTACTAGGCTACTGATCTGCTGATTTTATAACGACTTTGTGCAATAAAATTTAATTTTGGAAATAACTGTTGTGTTATTTGATCTTTTCAATAAATGGGAATACGAAACTTGAAACCCTTCATTCACGGCTAGGCTATACAATGTTGCCCCCCACTGGATGTATAATGAACTGAAGCTTTCGGTAATGAAAGCTAATAGGCCTACGGTATTTCTCATTTTTAACCGTGTTTTTGTGAGAACGAACGTTCGGAGCTTCGCTTGGAAACACCAACAAATGTCCGAAGCCTAAAAAATGGCATTCGGCCCAGCCCTAATGGAGACACAGCTTCCAGTTAAACTCATCCTCTTACTGCAGCTCTAACTCACAGTACCTGGAGACAGAGCTTCCAGTTAAACTCATCCTCTTACTGCAGTTCTAACTCACAGCACATTAACTCTCTGATTCATGCATTTTTACCTCTTTCTCGCAAGGCCGTGGGTTCCATCGTCAGTCTCAGTCTCCTCTGACGAACTCATTTTAGAAACAGCGCCCCCTGTCTCAGGACACCTGAACACACCAGATCAGATTCACAAGTGGGTTCTGACCCAAATTGGCAGACCTGTAAATACACACAAGAAGAACATGATAACGCACAGACATAATAATACACACAGACACACATACATCAAATCTTATAGAACAGACAGGGACAAATCTGGAATTTAACTGAGCCATAAACTTGTACAGTAATACAATTCCTTCCAAAATATTCTGCACCCATGATAACAATTACTAAGACCGTTCAATATAAGGATTACCAGTGCTGAGGTATATTTTCATTGTCCAACATATGGAATATATTTAATGATATAATGGAAACTACCAAAATGACACATTTCTCAGATGATACAACAATTTTACAAAAATTGTGCGTCACAATTATTGGCACCCCTGTATTTGGTACTGTGTGCACCCTCCCCTTGCAGGGATAATGGCACTGAGTCTTTTTACATAACGTCTCATAAGACCAGAGAACACATTGGGAGGGATCTTAGACTCTTCCTCCACCCACAATCTTTCCAGATCCTGATGTCTTTGTTGATCTGTGCTTATGGGCTGTGCTGTTCAATTGAGTCACAGGTTTTCAGGGAGTTTCAGCAGTCTTTAGACTGTTGTAGCCATTGCACAATGATGCTTCTGCATCATTAACCTTTTTATTTGTGGATTGTAACGTGAATTTGGGGTCACTGTCTTGCTGAAAGATCCACTAGTTTCAGTCTGCTGGCAGAGGTAGTCAGGTTTAGGGCTAAATTGTCCTGGTACTTGGGTAGAGTTCAGGATGCTG
The DNA here is from genome assembly GCF_018555375.3 of Anguilla rostrata. NCBI lineage: Eukaryota > Metazoa > Chordata > Actinopteri > Anguilliformes > Anguillidae > Anguilla > Anguilla rostrata. Next base: position 1,240,530 of record NC_057951.1, on the reverse strand, counting down.
CTTTCCTTAACTAGGGCCCCAGGACCAGCGTGAGCAAAGTAGCCCCATAACATTAAAGATCCACCACCGTATTTTTCTTTTCAGTATATTAAATCCATCCTGCATCATATTCCTGGACATTGTTGTGAGAGGGACTGGAGCCTCTCCCAGCATGCATTGGGCAAAGAAGCAGGAAAAAACCCTGAACAGGTCACCAGTCCATCACAGGGCACACACACCATGCACTTACACACTCATACATTCAAACACTTTAGTGTCTCCAATTAGCTTAACCTGCATGTCTTTGGACCGTGGGAGGAAACCCATGCAGACATGGGATGAGAATATGCAAACTCCACACACACACAC
>NC_057951.1:1209745-1240082 GCF_018555375.3 Anguilla rostrata | reverse complement strand
CGGAAGTGGTGACTGGCTTCATTACAACGGTGGTGGACAAAGTTATCCCCACGGTGAAAGTTAAGTGTTTTCCTAACCAGAAACCGTGGGGTGACAGATTCATCCGCGTTGCTCTGAACGCACGCACCACTGCCTATAACGCGGGACTGGTGTCTGGGGACTTGACGGAGTACAAGGCGGTGTCCTACAGGCTGAGGCAAGCAATCAAGGATGCGAAGCATCACTACAAGGACAGAGTGGAGCTGAGCTCTTTTTATACACGTTTCAAGGCTAACGATGCTAACATTAGCCCGGCGGCTAGCACAGTTAGTGTGTATCTCATCTCATAAAAAACACGTTTTCAACGTACAAAAATGCCAAGTTACTAAAAAGTATTGATATCAAAATGACGCCAAGTTACGATACTACAAACAATATAGGCTATCTTGCCTCACCGAAATGACATAAGATGTATCTCAAAGCAATGCTACCCAATATTTCCTCAGTTCTTTCAAGTCACTTGGCCCTGTGTTTTCTAATCTTACCATTTCGCAATGTCATGCAAACTTTCTGTCAGATCAAAGAGACAAATATTTCGAATTGCCTCATGGAACACATTGAACATTGTACATCGAAATTAATGTATAAATTCATTAATGTACAGAACTGCTGCTGAGCAACGACAGGAAGCACATTTCTCCAGAAAACATGTTTATACTTGCTTCTAAACTGAATTTGAGTACATGTGCAAGTTATTGTATATTTGCTACGTACAATAAATACTGCATGTAAAACACATATTGTACATACATAAATAGAGAACTTCTTTATCCGCATGGGGACATTTCCCTGGCAGCATCTTACATTCACATTCACGAACACACTTGTACCAAGAAACATACTATCATTCACGCAACAGAAAGCCTGGGCAGCGAAATACATAGGCCTACATACCAATACAAATTGGACATACACACACCTATTCAATCAATCTTGACTGTGAGAGAGCCATCCACACATATATTTGGCCTGTTCATGTAGTGCATGCTTATACACAGGGCCAAGTGACTTGAAAGAACTGAGGAAATATTGGGTAGCATTGCTTTGAGATACATCTTATGTCATTTCGGTGAGGCAAGATAGCCTATATTGTTTGTAGTATCGTAACTTGGCGTCATTTTGATATCAATACTTTTTAGTAACTTGGCATTTTTGTACGTTGAAAACGTGTTTTTTATGAGATATCAGTTCTTTTTGCAAAGCGTTTTATTATGAGAGTGAGAAATGCGACCCTGCAAGAAACGGTTGTGGATTATGGCTATCGTTGTGTGTATCTGTACAGTCTGATGAGCGTGTACCGTTCAGCAGTTTCGGTTTGCTATATATGTAAAACAGTGGCTGTGAGAAAGGATGCAGTAGCGTAAGCGTAAACGCATCAGAAACGCAGATGGAATATGGTATGTACTCACGGATTTGACGTCCATCCAACGAGCCTTGACTGACAAAGTAATCAACACGCCCGTAGAATTATAACTCCCTAGGTCGCAACTTGTGTAGCCTTCTGTCCTGCTCCGTTGTCTGTTATTTCGTGGAGATGCACTATTAGTGTTTGTAAGGTTTATCCTTCTGTCCTGCTCCATTGTCTGTTATTTCGTGGAGATGCACTTTTAGTGTTTGTAAGGTTTATAAGGCATTTTGATAGGCTAATCTTCAGGTAGGAATCCTCTTCGCCGTTTTGCTAAACTAGAACCGGAAAACATGATAGTGGAGAATAGGAGCAGACGCATATGTCCCAGCAGGCTTTGTGTATGAGAGAATAACAACAGTGTGAGAGAAATTAAAATGAAATTACGAAATTCCGTAGTTGAAACAATATGTTTTTAGCAGATTGGGCATGTAGGTGAAGGTTGACATGATCACGGAGTATAGTGCGAAGTAAATGGAGTGACCATGAGCGAGCTTATATGCCTTGTCAAATGGTATATATAACAGTCGGTATTGAACGTTAGTTGTTGAAGTGGAGGGTCAAATAACATTGCACACATTATTTGCCTCTAATGTAATCTATTGCACGAATGTGTTTTTCTCATGTTCAGTGCTAGTAGTTATACTTATGAGTGAATCATGATTTTAAATGTAATGTTTTAATGCGGAGTTGCAGAACGTACATACGTAGTAATTGTGTGTAGCCTATGTGGCTAGATAGAGAACAGGGCGAGGTAACATGAATGTAGAAACGTGGCGTTTGCTGATATTAAGGTTTTGTACGGTAGCCAAGTGAAGAAATATAGTTAGTAGAAATGGCACAGTGGTGAACCGGTGTAACTTTTAAATAAAAGGAATACATTTGCGTCATGAAATGCATATGGGTGGCCGTGAGTGAGTGAGGTTTGCCAGTCTGTGACTTCGTTAGCTAATGCCATAGCTATGCAATGCGTGAAATATCATTAGCGAACCTGCCGGTGGTTTTAAAGAAGAACACAAGCCAGTAAGCACAGAAGATCTTCAGTTGAATCCATATGGCTTAGCAATATTGTAGCCGGTCAATAACTGAACGTACAGACGGTAAGTCATAATGCATATATCTTAGCAATATTGTAGCCGGTTAATAACTGAACGGTGAACGGCGGGTAGAAATGGTGCAAAAGCAATAATTAAGTGTAGTAGACAATTATTAGTGAGGGTCGAAGCAAGTTAAAGAAACGTGTTCCAAGCTGGGCTTGAACATACGACCCACTGTTCCCAAGCCTGTAACCTTACCCACTAGGCCACAGAAGGATTAGCTGTTCAACCTGCGGAGTTGCAGAATGTACATAAGTAGTAATTGTTTGTAGCGTATGTGGCTAGATAGAGAACAGGGAGAGGTAACATGAATGTAGAAACGTGGCGTTTGCTGATATTAAGGTTTTGTACGGTAGCCAAGTGAAGAAATATAGTTAGTAGAAATGGCACAGTGGTGAACTGGTGTAACTTTTAAATAAAAGGAATACATTTGCGTCATGAAATGCATATGGGTGGCCGTGAGTGAGTGAGGTTTACCAGTGTGTGACTTCGTTAGCTAATGCCATAGCTATGCAATGCGTGAAATATCATTAGCGAACCTGCCGGTGGTTTTAAAGAAGAACACAAGCCAGTAAGCACAGAAGATCTTTCGTTGAATCCATATGGCTTAGCAATATTGTAGCCGGTCAATAACTGAACGTACAGACGGTAAGTCATAATGCATATATCTTAGCAATATTGTAGCCGGTTAATAACTAAACGGTGAACGGCGGGTAGAAATGGTGCAAAAGCAATAATTAAGAAGTAGTAGACAATTATTATTGAGGGTCGAAGCAAGTTAAAGAAACGTGTTCCAAGCTGGGCTTGAACATAGGACCCAGTGTTCCCAAGCCTGTAACCTTACCCACTAGGCCACGGATGGATTAGCTGTTCAACCTGCGGAGTTGCAGAATGTACATAAGTAGTAATTGTTTGAGGCGTATGTGGCTAGATAGAGAACAGAGCGAGGTAACATGAATGTAGAAATAGAAACGTGGCGTTTGCTGATATGAAAGTTTTGTACGGTAGCCAAGTGAAGAAATATAGTTAATAGAAATGGCACAGTGGTGAACTGGTGTAACTTTTTAATGAAAGGAATACATTTGCCGTGACTTCGTTAGCTAATGCCATAGCTATGCAATGCGTGAAATATCATTAGCAAACCTGCCGGTGGTTTTAAAGAACACAGGCCAGTAAGCACAGAAGAGTTCCCGTTAAATCCATGTGGCTTAGCAGTATTGTAGCCGGTTAATAACTGAACGGTGAACGGCGGGTAAATATGGTGCAAAAGCAATAATTGATAAGTAGGCTAGTAGACAATTATTAGTGAGGGTTGAAGCAGGTTAAAGAAACGTGTTCCAAGCTGGGCTTGAACCTATGACCCCATGTTCCCAAGACTGTAACCTTACCCACTAGGCCACAGGCGGACTAGCTGTTTGAACGAGAAATGTTTCAGAATAAAAATGTATGGGTATTTTGCGTGTGTATGCGCGATTTTGATTGGGTCGTGTAGGTGCAGATTTGGCTGGTGTCAGTGAAATGTCCAATGGGGAGACATGTTGTTAGTGGGATAGGCGGCAGGAAAAATAAGAAAGAGAAGAAGAAGAAGAAGAAGAAGGAGAAAACGCAAAATCCCCTTAGTTTGGGGCTTTATTGTGTGGACATGTGAAGTTGTTTATGAATTCTGTCTGTTGAAATGGGGTCAGAATGTACAAAATTTAATGTTTTTAAGGGCTGGGTGTCTGTGGCTGTTGTGGTTATTTCTGTGGGGAACCCTGAAAAGTGCCAAACTCTCGGTGCTGTATAGGTATGGGGGCATGCCCCCGCCAAGGCGTAACTTGGCGGGATGGCATACCTGCCATCCCAATAAAAAACACGTTTTCATCGTACAAAAATGCCAAGTTACTCAAAAGTGTTGATATCAAAATGACGCCAAGTTACGGTACTACAAACAATATAGGCTATCTTGCCTCACTGAAATTACATAAGATGTATTTCAAAGCAGTGCTACCCAATATTTCCTCAATTCTTTAAAGTCACTTGGCCCTGTGTGTATAAGCATGCACTACATGGACAGGCCAAACATATGTGTGGATGGCTCTCTCACAGTCAAGATTGATTGAATAGATGTGTGTATGTCCAATTTGTATTGGTATGTATGTATTTCGCTGCCCATGCTTTTTGTTGCGTGAATGATAGTATGTTTCTTGGTACAAGTGTGTTCGTGAATGTGAATGTAAGATGCTGCCTTTATCCGCATGTCCCCATGGGGATAAAGAAGTTCTCTATGTATGTATGTACAATATGTGTTTTACATGCAGTATTTATTGTACGTAGCAAATATACAATAACTTGTACATGTACTCAAATTCAGTTCAGAAGCAAACATGTTTTCTGGAGAAATATGCTTCCTGCAGTTACTCAGCAGCAGTTTTCTACATGAATTTCTATGTGTTGCATGAGGCAATTCGAAATATTTGACTCTTTGATCTGACACAAAGTTTGCATGACATTGTAAAATGGTAAGATTACAAAACACAGGGCCAAGTGACTTGAAAGAATTGAGGAAATATTGGGTAGCACTGCCTTGAAATACATCGTATGTAATTTCGGTGAGGCAAGATAGCCTATATTGTTTGTTGTACCGTAACTTGGCGTCATTTTGATATCAATACTTTTGAGTAACTTGGCATTTTTGTACGTTGAAAACATGTTTTTTTTGAGATATCATTTCTTTTTGCAAAGCGTTTTATTATGAGAGTGTGAAATGCGAAGTGACCCTGTAAGAAACGGTTGTGGATTATGGCTATCCTTGTGTGAATTTGTACAGTCTGATAAGCGTATACGGTTTAGCAGTGTCGGTTTGCTATATATGTAAAACAGTGGCTGTGACAAAGCGTGCGGTGGCGTAAGCGTAAACCCAACAGAAGCGCAGTTTAAATATGGCCAGTGTATGTACTCACGGATTTGACGGCCATCCAACGAGCCTTGATTGACAAAAGAATCAGCAAGCCCGTAGAATTAGAGCTCCATAGGTCGCAACTTGTGTACCCTTCTGTCCTGCTCCGTTGTCTGTTATTTCGTGAAGATGCACTATTAGTGTTTGTAAGGTTTATAAGGCATTTTGATAGGCTCTTATCAGCAGGTAGGAATCCTCTTCGCTGTTTTGCTAAGGTAGAACCGGAAAAGTTGATAGTGGAGAATAGGAGCAGACTCATATGTCCCAGCAGGCGTTGCATATGAGAAAATAACAACAGTGTGAGAGAAATTAGGGTGAAATTATGAAATTGTGTAGTTGAAACAATATGTTTTTAGCAGAATGGGCATGTAGGTGAAGGTTGACATGATCACAGAATATAGTGCGGAGTAAATAAAGTGACCACGCTATATATAATAGTCGGTGTAAAGCATTAATCGTTAAAGTGGAGGGTTAAGTAACGAGTGAAATCTATTGCACTGTTGTGCTTTTCTCATGTTCAGTACTAGTAGTTATACTTATTGGTGAGTCATGATTTTAAATGTAATGTTTTAATGGGGAGTTGCAGAACGTAATACGTTGCTAGATAGATGTATGTGTATGTATGTGGCTAGATAGAGAACAGGGCGAGGTAACATGAATGTAGAAACGTGGCGTTTGCTGATAAGAAGGTTTTGTACGGTAGCCAAGTGAAGAAACATAGTTAGTAGAAATGGCACAGCGGTGAACTGGTGTAACTTTGTAATAAAAGGAATACATTTGCCGTCATGAAATGCATATGGGTGGCCGTGAGTGAGTTTTGGTAAAGAAAATATAAAAGCGTAAGAAAACATTAGTGTAAAAGAGGAAATTATCTGCCTGAGGGCGAGGCGGGATTCGATCCTCCATCCGGAGGTTTCCCAGTTTGTGACTTTGTTAGTGCAGCACCATGACATAGCTATGCAATGCGTGAAATATCATTAGCAAACCTGTCCGTGGTTTGGTTAAGGAACACAGGCCAGTAAGCACAGAAGAGCTCCCGTTGAATCCATATGGCTTTGCAATATTGTAGCCGGTTAGCAATTGAACGTGTAGATGGTACGTCATAATACAGTGTATACGTCGGTGAACGGCGGGTAGATATGGTGCAAAAGCAATAATTGAGAAGTAGTAGACAATTATTAGTGAGGGTAAAAGCAGGTTAAGGAAATGCGTTTTTAGTTGGGCTTGAACCTTGGACCCTGTGATCCCAAGGCTGTAACCTTACCCACTAGGCCACAGGCGAACTAGCTGTTTGTACTGAGAATGTTTCAGAGTAAAAAGTATGGGTATATTGCGTGTGTATGCAAGTTTTTCATTGGGTCGTGTAGGTGAAGATTTGGCGGGTGTCGGTAAAATGTCCAATGGGGAGACATGTTATTAGTGGGATAGGCGGCAGGAAAAATAAGAATGAGAAGAAGAAGAAAGAGAAGAAGAAGAAGAAGGAGAAAACGCAAAATCCCCTTAGTTTGGGGCTTTATTGTGTGGACATGTGAAGTTGTTTATGAATTCTGTCTGTTGAAATGGGGTCAGAATGTACAGAATTTAATGTTTTTAAGGGCTGAGTGTCTGTGGCTGTTGTGGTTATTTCTGTGGGGAACCCTGAAAAGTGCCAAACTCTCGGTGCTGTATAGGTATGGGTATGCCCCGCCAAGGCGTAACTTGGCGGGATGGCATACCTGCCATCCCAGTAACAAAAGTTCCCCCCTGGAGCTGCAAGCTCACTTGTCCTGTCAGAGCACCATGTGAGGGAAGACTTGAAACGGGTGGACACCAGGAAAGCAGCAGGGCCAGACGGAATCTCCGGACAAGTCCTCAAGACCTGCGCTGATATCCTGGCTCCTGTGTTCATCACAATAATCAACCTCTCCCTGGCTCAGTCCGTGGTCCCCACAAGCTTCAAGAGGTCCACCATTGTCCCTGTACCCAAGAACGCTTCACCAGCCTGCCTGAATGACTACCGCCGGTAGCACTCACCTCGGTGGTTATTAAGTGCTTTGAGAGGCTAGTCGAGGACTACATCTGCTCCTCTCTTCCCAGCACCATGGACCCTCTGTAGTTTGCATACCGCCCCAACAGATCCACGGACGATGCGGTCTGTCAGGTTCTGCATGCCACTCTCTCTCAGCTCGACAACAGAAGGGGGGCTTTGTAAGATTGCCGTTCATTGATTTCAGCTCAGCTTTCAATACCATAGTCCCCCAGACTGGCTGCTAAACTGACTGACCTGGGACTGAACACCTCCATTTGTGCCTGGATACCGGATTTCCTGACCGCCAGACCCCAGGTGGTTAGAGTGGGTAAGCACACCTCAAACCCCCTCACCCTCAGCACTGGAGCCCCCCAGGGGTGTGTGTTGAGCCCTCTGCTGTACTCTCTGAACACACATGACTGTGTGGCCAGGTTTGAGTCCAACACCATCGTCAAGTTTGCTGATGACACAGTGGTGGTAGGCCAGATCACCAATGACGACAAGAAGGCCTATCTCCAAGAGGTGGCAGACCTGTCACTGTGGGGCCAGGACAACCGTCTCTTCCTGAACGTCAGCAAAACCAAGGAGATGATGGTGGACTTCTGTAAGAAGAAACGGCTGAGGACCGACACCCCTCTACAGATCAATGGGTCACCGGTAGAGAGGGTGAGAAATTTCAAGTACCTCGGTGTCCACATCACAGAGGATCTGACATGGACACTGCACACCGACACTGTGGTAAGAAAGGCAAGGCAGAGCCTGTATCACCTCAGACAGCTGAGGAAGTTCAGAGTCTCCAAGAAGATCCTGAAAACCTTCTACTCTGCAACCACTGAGAGAATCCTGCTGGGGAACATCACCGTCTGGTGCAGGAACTGCTCCTCTCTGGACCGGAGAGCCCTGCAGAGGGTGGTGCGGTCAGCTGAGCGTACCATGGGGACCACACTCCCCACTCTGCAGGACCTGTACCCCAGGATGTGCTTAAGCATAGCAAAGAGGATTATGAAGGACTCTTTCCATCCCAACAACGGACTGTTTGAGCTGCTGCAGTCAGGCAAATGCCTGCGCAGCCACAGGACCAACACGGAGAGACTTAGGAGGAGCTTCCTCCCTCAGGCCATCAGTGCTTTTAACTCCACTGCCAGGACAACTGTCCTAAAATAGTATTTTCACCTCAAGCACATAGCACCTTTACCTCTATGTACACTGCAGCACCTTACCGTCCCACGGTTTACTTTGTATTTTTCTTTCGTCTTTCTTGTAGTTATTGTATTATATATCATAGGTTGCACTGCTTCCTATGACTTATTTTAGGACTTATATTAGGACTTACTTTTTTTTACTTATTTGTATTGCACGTATTTTTTTAAATAACTGCTCTTTATATTCTTCTCTCTTTTAATTTGTATTCATATCTTATATTATTTTATAAGTATTATTATTTTTTATTATTTAGTTATTTATTTTTTCTGTATATAGTTATTATTGAAGCATTATGTTGCACAGTCTACAAGGAGTTTGTCGCACCAGCATTTCACTATACGTATGTATATGCATGTGACAAATAAAAACTTTAAAACATTCTGTTTGGAGTCATCCGCTGCAATCATTTATGGGTCCTAAAAAGGAATCCGGTCTATCTGTGAGCCAAAGAGGGCCGCAGCACTCTACAACTTTAATAAACCTGATTAGATATTCAATCTGATCGTCTGAAAGTCATATTAACTTCAAATATTGAAATAGGAAAATAATAGATCATACCTGTTTTGTGGAGAACAGATTCTCTGAACTCATCTCATCTGAACGACATAAATCCAGTGAGCAGTGAATCCTGTGAATAAATCATGAGACACAACTTAGTTAAACTCTTTTACTGCAGCTCTAACTCACAGCACATGGAGACAGAGCTTCCAGTTAAACTCATCCTCTTACTGCAGCTCTAACTCACAGCACATGGAGACAGAGCTTCCAGTTAAACTCATCCTCTTACTGCAGCTCTAACTCACAGCACATGGAGACAGAGCTTCAGGTTAAACTCATCCTCTTATTGCAGGTATAATTCAATACAAACGTGTTTCATTACCTTTGATCACCTCTGAACTCTCCTCTGAAGTTGATTGGAAAATCAATTGAACGGTCACTCTTCATAGACAGACAGCTGGGTACAGGTGACCCAGCCCAATCTACCTGGAGCCTGTGAACAAAACATGGAGACAGAGCATCCAGTTAAACTCATCCTCTTACTGCAGGTCAAACTCACAGGACATGGAGACAGAGCTTCCAGTTAAACTCATCCTCTTACTGCAGCTCTAACTCACAGTACATGGAGACAGAGCTTCCAGTTAAACTCATCCTCTAACTGCAGCTCTAAGTCACAGCACATGGAGACAGAGCTTCCAGTTAAACTCATCCTGTTACTGCAGCTCTAACTCACAGCACATGGAGACAGAGCTTCTAGTTAGTGTGGTTGCCTCAGGCAACTACACTACTATTATCCCACATATTATTATTCTTCTTCTATTCTTCTATAGTTTTCGCACCACATACACGTGCCATATGACAAATTGACCGGCTTATTTGGGAATCGCGTGCTATTACTTTGTGGAAAGTTTCGCTGTACGGTTTTGAGAAATATGACTTTTATGCCCAATTTTTTCCCATAGAGATGAATGGAGAATGTGACGTCATTCATGTGCGAACGGTGAAGTTACAGCATTGGTCGGCTTTGCACACGTGATGTGGTCCGCTCCACGGTCTCAGCAGCCAGGATAGGACATAGCTGAATGCGCGATAAAACGGTATTCCAAATGAAAAATTACAAATGAAAACGCTGTCAGCTAGGTACATCACCAAAAATATGGCTCAAATGCTTTATACCACAATTTAGATAAGACCTGACGAAGACGTACATGCACGGATTGTGTTGTTCAAACGAGGTTTCCTGGCGACTTAGCCACCAGAAAGGACGTGGCTGAATGCGGAAGTGAACGCGATGAAATGGTATTCCAAATGAAAAATTACAAATGAAAATGCTGTCAGCTAGGTATATCAACAAACGTATGGCTTAGGCATACCCAGAAGTCCTCAATAATAATAGTATTTCACGAGATATTACGCAAATTCGTTGACGACGTTTCGTCAGATGCAGCGTCTTTCAATGCTAGTGCTAACAAAGAGTGAATGGCCTTAATCCGATAATGAGAGCACTTTCGGTTGACCTAAAAAAACGATATTAAAAACCAAAAATAGACGTGCTGTTATACCTGGTTAGAAAGCTTATGCTCTCACCTACAGAATAAACGAGTTCTCAAACAAGCCAGACTGTACTAAAAAGTGCAACAACGCCGTCAACAACACGTGTGCAGCAGCTTCTGGTCCGGTGTTACTCCAGAAAAAGCTGTCAGCTTGTAATACCACTGTATGTTGCTTTGAGTGTTCTGTAACTTTGTAGTACAAACTGGCTTGATCTACACTTCATCCATCCAACAGGTGACAGAATAAGCTTTCTAACTATGTATAATATGTCACATTTTACTTTTGTAATACCGTTTTATATTCCAGTGAGTTGGAAACTTTGGTCTCTTTATAACTGCATTCAGGCTAACAGGTAATAGGCTATCCTCTGTCTATGAGTTGGTATCTAAGGTAACAGATTAAACTCTGAATTGCAGCCCAGTTAAATGTTTTTAGTTGAATGGTAAAAATGAGCTGAACTTAACGTAAAACCAACAATCAATCAAATTAATCTCCCTAGACCTATCTTGCTTTTTAAAATGGTGCAGTCGCGCAGGGTACATATAGGGTTTTTCCAAGACCCTCTGAACTGCCCAGCTAGCTTTATGATTCGCCGTCACTCGTCACAGCATACCGTGAGTAAATCACTGATCTCAAGTATTGATGAAGGGTTAATTTAGCTCTGAATATGTGTGTTGCAAATCAAGTCGTTGCCGTGATGTTATAGCATGTATAGCATACTCTGTCTCTGCTTATACTACAGAAACTGTTCGCTCCGTTCAGCACAAAGTCGACTTTGCGTTGGCGACAACCACACTTCACAATTTCTGCAGGAATTGTCTAGTTAAACTCATCCTCTTACTGCAGCTCTAACTCACAGCACATGGAGACAGAGCTTCCAGTTAAACTCATCCTCTTACTGCAGCTCTAACTCACAGCACATTAACTCACTGATTCGTGCATTTTTACCTTTCTTTCGCAGGGCCGTGGGTTCCATCGTCAGTCTCGGTCTCCTCTGAGGAACTCATTTTAGAAACAGCGCCCCCTGTCTCAGGACACCCGAACACACCAGATCAGATTCACAAGTGGGTTCTGACCCGAATTGGAAGACCTGGAAATACATACAAGAAGAACATGATAACGCACAGACATAATACAGACAGATACATCAAATCTCATAGAACAGACAGGGACAAATCTGGAAATTAACTGAGAAATAAACTTGTACAGTAATACAATTCCTTCCAAAATATTTTGCACCCATGATAATTACTAAGACAGTTGAATATAAAGATTACCAGTGCTGAGGTGTATTTTCATTGTCCAACACATGGAATATATTTAATGATATAATGGAAACTACCAAAATGACACATTTCTCAGAAGATACAACAATTTTACAAAAATTGTGTGTCACAATTATTGGCACCCCTGTATTTGGTACTGTGTGCACCCTCCCCTCGCAGGGATAATGGCACTGAGTCTTTTTACATAACGTCTTATAAGACCAGAGAACACATTGGGAGGGATCTTAGACTCTTCCTCCACCCACAATCTTTCCAGATCCTGATGCCTTTGTTGATCCGTGCTTATGGGCTGTGCTGTTCAATTGATTCACAGGCTTTCAGGGAGTTCAGCAGTCTTTAGACTGTTGTAGCCACTGCACAATGATGCTTCTGCATCATTAACCTTTTTATTTGTGGATTTTAACGTGAATTTGGGGTCATTGTCTTGCTGAAAGATCCACTAGTTTCAGTCTGCTGGCAGAGGTAGTCAGGTTTAGGGCGAAATTGTCCTGGTACTTGGGTAGAGTTCACAATGCTGCTTTCCTTAACAAGGGCCCCAAGACCAGTGTGAGCAAAGTAGCCCCATAACATTATATCACCGTATTTTTCTTTTAGTATATGCATCCTTAAATCCATCCTACATCATATTCCTGGACATGGTTGTGAGAGGGCTGGCGCCTCTCCCAGCATGCATTGGGCAAGAGGCAGGAAAAACCCTGAACAGGTCACCAGTCCATCACAGGGCACACACACCCATGCACTTACACACTCATACATTCAAGCACTTTAGTGTCTCCAATTAGCTTACCTGCACGTCTTTGGACCGTGGGAGGAAACCCATGCAGACATGGGATGAGAATATGCAAACTCCACACACACCACCATGCTGCCCTCCAGCAGTTTTAAACTTCATTATTGCCCTCACAGTAGTAACTAGCATCTTCAGTTTATTTTTTGATCCATTGCCTGATTTTCAAAGGTCAGCAACCATTTTCATTTCGTTCGTCAGTTCTTTGTCTTTCTCTGCGGCAAAGATGAAAAATGGGTTTCACAAGCAGGTTCTCAGTTTAATCCTCCAGTGAAACAGGAAGCCATGGAAGGCCACAAGAGTTTCTCTTAATATTGATGTAGATTTCGTTTGATTTTATTTTATTCATAAGAATCTTTAGGGGTGCCAATTATTTTTATATATTTTTGGGAAACAACAACCCTACCTGAATCCAACCGTCACACTACAGGGCGCCAGTTCCCCCAATCTTAGTTTGTTTTCTGCGCCTGTTTAGTGCTAATTAAGGAGTTGTGTCGCAAACATTTAATAGCCTGACCAGATTCACATTACAGGTATCTGTAACTGATTTATGATTAGTCAAAGAGCTAATTTAAGATATCTACAGGGTTCATACACTTTTTCACCAATGATTTTCAATGACTTTTCCATGACTTCTCCACAACCTTTAACTGAATATCCATGACCAAAACAAATGACTTTATCTCAGCGGGACAATTTAAAATTATTTATTGTAACACTAAGTAAAATTAGGTCTGCATCTGAAACATATGGTGCCTCTCTAAAACAAATAAACACCAGACAGACACACTTAGATACATTCTCTCATATTTTAATTCGAATAGTTTAACATTTTTGTCAGTTTTTCCAGTCGAACGTCTTTCTCTGTACATTCGCTAGTTAGTACGCTCAGTATGTGCCTTGTGAGCTGACGGTAACTCTTCTAACCAAACGTGAGCTTGACATTCTTACCTTTAATGCTTATTTTAAATTGGTTAATATTAGCCTTCAATCACTCCCTTTCGCTGCACTCCACTGTCACGCGACACAGAGAGCTAACGCGTTAACTAATGTTACCTGAAAACAAAAGTTCAATTTATTAGCGTTATCGAAAGCTGAAAAGTTGAAACGAACGATTACGGCATTTTTTTAAACGTTAACTTAGAGTTTTGTGTAGCGACCCGGTTGAAACAGCTCATTTCTTCGATGCAGTTTACTGGCGGTTGATTTAATTAGCGGTATTAATGTGACGAGAAGCTCTTTGTCGTTTGAATGCATAACACGCAATTCCTTGAAGAGTCGACACATTTTATGCGTGACAATTTAACTGTTACTTGTAAACTGTACTGTTATATTGTCGTTTTTAATCAATAAAAAATCTATTGCATATATTGTTGGTGCTCCTTACATTTTGGTGGGTGCTCCTAACTTTTTGAAGTTGGGAGCACCAGTGCTACGAAGTAAAAAAGTTAATTTCGAGCCCTAATATATTATTGAAGCTGCACTTCCCTGGTATATTGTCATCACAGTAGGGCCTACGTTTACTAACTGCTACATTAGCAGAAGCGTGCCTGTTGGGCGTGCCAGTAAACAGACTGAGCCAGACTGAATTAACTTCTCACACCACCAAAATACCATTACATTACATACAGGTTGCAGACGCTCTATCAGAGCATTTACAGAACTTTTAATAGCATTAATTGTATCATTATACGTGATATATACTGAAGCAATGCAGGTTAAGGACTTCTAAGGGTACAACGCAGTGTCCTTACCGAATCGAACCTCGACCTTTCGGTTACAAGCCCAGTTCCTTACCCACCTTGCTACACTCCGTCCTCCCATACCGCGGTTATATAAGGTTATGTGCCAATTTACGTTTTATTACTATACATACTATTTTTATGATTGGATTAATTAGTAATTATATTTGATGCAACTTTAGCTGTGTTTCCATTACTTTTCAAAAAATATTATTTTCCACAAAATATTTTAAATTTCAGTGACTTTTCCAGGTTTTTCATGACCGTATGAACCCTGTCTCTTTTCGCTCATCAAAAAACTTAATCTCGAATTACATTTTGCTAGTAAGATTGAAGTTACTTTCGCCATTCAGTTGTATGGGATGTCCAATTAAGATATCTACAATTCAGTTTTGACTATCCAAAACTTAAATTCCAGATACTGTATCGCCATTTCAATTATGACTAGTCATAACTCAAATTAGAGATATCTCCACATTAGTTCTGACTTAGTCATAATTTCAGTTAAAGATCTTTCATTCCTCGCAATTTAAGATATGTCAGGTAACAGGGGACCAGGACCCAAACGGAGAGTGGGGAAAACACCAGGAACTCCAAAAAGGCAAATCCAATCAAAGATTTTACTCTCATACAGGTAACAGAGAACAGGTAAGAAAAACAAGGCCAGACAATGAGGGCTGAAACAGACGGGCAGATACTCTCAGGCAGAAACACAATGAACCAGCACCCAAATCAGGAAAACAGAGAACTTAAATAGCCACAAAGATAACAAGACACAGGTGAACTCAAAGCACAATCAAACCAGAGCAGGGAGGGATAACGAGACTTTGTCCTCATGATCAGATACCTTCACCCAACATATCTACTGAATATCATGATGAGTATATAAAAATTGATGACTTATGGCCAATTTTGTGCTAAGAGACGCTGTCGGATGACAGTTGCGTCGACATGGATGTGTCCTGGCCGCTTTACGTAAAGGCCATCACTATGTTGTAACACTTAGATGGCATGTCGTAACACTTAGATGGCCCAGCATGTATGTACAGCTGCAACGCTTCCATGCCGCAACTAAAAAAAGTGTCACACTAGTGTTTGTCATGGTACCAAAATTTTGACTTTGATATCGATACCAGGTTTAGTATCACGATACTCGATACTGAAGCAATACTGATTCAGTAATCGGTACCTAACGATACTGAAATTACCTTAATAGATCAGAACCGTAATGTCCACAAGGGTTGACCTGATTTTCGAATTCACGGTTTATTAAAAACCTGGTTTATTAAAAACCTTTCAGTTGAAGCCTGTTCAACACATCAATAAGCATAGGCCTATAGTGTTACAACACTAAACCATAGAAAACTATATTAAATATATTTCAATAATTAAACAATTGTAAAGTAAATTATCTTTAAACAGGTCTTTCACTTTAAAATAGATTTTAAAACAGTATATTTCAATAACAATACAGCATCTTCCTATAATAAAATATTTAAATTAGAAAATCTATTGGTACTGAAGTGAACTGAGTCTAAGCTTGCGCTGTATCAACTACGGGAAATGCACAAGCGCACGTCAACTCACTTTCCAACCTTAGTTGCTACTGCCATCTAGCGAAGATTCTGACAAATTATACTTTTCATCCTCTCAATCGGTAATGCGGGAGACACATTTCCCTGGCTTTTATATTTGATGCAAAACTACCGAACGTTGGAAAATTCTAATACCGAACCGTTTCTTTTCTTTTTTTTAAGTACCGAAGTTTTGGTGTACCGTGCAACACTATGTCAGACACAAACCTATTCCAATCCATGGCTCAGCTTAGCAGAGAATGCACATTTCAGAGCGCCTGAGCGACAGATAGAATAATAACACATAAATACACATTTCAAATAATACGACATTGAGAAAAAACAAAAAAGACGAAATATCAACTTGCGACCTGCGCGCTGCGCGCAGAGCAGCCTACCGTTTTATTTATTTAGACATTGGCAGATGAGAAAATTTTCGGTTATGCTGACCTATAAAACGCTATTCCAAAAGCAAAATCAGACATGTTATACATCGTTAGAAAGCTTATACTCTCACCTACTGAATAAATGAATTGTCAATCAAGCCAAATTGTACTAAAAAGGGCAACAACGCCGTAAGCAACAGGTGTGGTATTACGCACAGCTATTTTTGAAGATCGCCGACACAGGCGTCACAAATGCGCGTATATTTCACAAACGGATTGTCCAAGACAATATATGACCACTCATCTGCAAAAGGGACATCTACGCGTAAAACCAATGGTAAGATTGTATATTTATTCAATGTTTAGTCCCAGATATTGACTGTAGAATGACATGGTATAATGTAAAAAAACTTTGTCTCGTTTATTTCGTTATTCAGTGAGCAGCGTTTTCACTGCTGTATTGGCATATTTTAGGGCTAATGTCGGGTTTGTCTTGTTGCTACGGAATATTACATTACAGGCATTTGGCAGACGCTGTTATCCAGACCAACGTACAACAAAGTGTATAATCATAATCAGGAACAAGTGTGTCGAAAACCCTAGAGAGAAGTACCGTTCCAAGTGCAGGGAACAACCGCATAGTTCAACTTGGAACTTGTAGGTTAAACTGATTAACACTAACACAAACAAGAACAGCAACAACGCAGTCTATGCAAAAATACAAGCAATAGTTAAGACGAGTGCATTAACTAAGTCACCTACGAAACAACTACCTAGTTACAACCCTAAGCTTACAGTCAATTTAGAGATTAAATTGAGAATACGATTTCTCTCAGCATAATGACGGATTCAAAGACTAAACGAACTCACCCGATATTGTCTTCAAATGGATCCATTCCAAAGAAAAGTAATGATTCATCCTCTCAAAAAGCTTTTACTAACAAACTTTTAGAAGCAAAAAACGAAATATCAACTCGCCAGCCATGCTACCTGCTTCCTACGCTCAGAGTACCGTATTATTAATTTAGACATTGGCAGAGTACAGCATAAATTGCATATTTTGTTTATATTCAATATTAGTAATTGCAGCGAGAAACTGCAGCTGTAGACACAAGATAGTGTGTTATGTTATGGTAGCAACGGAACGAAGCGGACTACATATGTATTGCCGTCTTTGTTTTATTATACCAGCGTGTTTTTGCACGTATGCACAGAAATTCAAATACAAATCAATAAAATGGTTTAGCTATTTCTCAGCATAATGACAGATTCAAAGACTAAACGAACTCGAACCCTGATACTGTCTTCAAATGGATCCATGCTCAAGAAAAGTAATTATACATCCTCTCAAAAAGCTTTTACTAACAAACTCTTGGTAGCCTAGCATGCACTCTGGCTGGCACTGTCTTCCATTGCTTCCGCGACGCTCAGACCCTCCCCTCACTGCTAAAAACTAGACCCTACGGTGTCGGATTACTTGCGTCGCCATGGATGTCGCTTGTCGTAAAGAAGTTTACTAGACGTCGTAGCACTTAGATTTGGAGCTCCAGCTCTTCCGCACCCCACCTAAGGAAAAAGTCCAAATGGCGGGCAAACCATATGGCGGACACAGGGGGTCCCAATAGAAAAGTTGTAGAGCACATTCAGATGCATCAGTCGACAAAGTTTTGTGTTGATCTGACTTACTGGGTGGGAGTTATGACCTTTTAAACATGACCCTTTGTCATAGCGCCACCATCTGGCTGACATAGGTGATTTGTAGTGCCTGAGTAATGGAGGGCGATAGGAACCCACCTGCCAAATTTGGTTGGTCTAGGACTTATGGTTGCTGAGCCTCAGACACTTTTAGCGGAGAACTTCAGAATAAAAATAAAATGGAAACAATAGGGTCACCAGGTGGTCCCAATGGCAAAGTATAGAGCACCGTTCGTGCTATGCAATAAGTATCATACAATAGGGTTGCCATCGCTTTGGTGCTTGGAACCCTTTAATAATCCTAATATAGTCAATAGGTTCCACCAGTTCGTGTGGACCAATAATAATAATAATCCTAAGATACAATAGGTTCCACCACCTCCGCTTTGGACCCTAATAATCTAACAATACAATAGGTTCCAAGCTCGCTGCTTGACCCCTAATAATCTAACAATACAATAGGGTTCCACCACTGCTTTTGACCCATAATAATAATAATAATAATCCTAACAGATACAATAGGGTTCCACCAGCTTCGCTGCTTGGACCCCTAATAATAATAATCCTAACAGATACAATCGGGTTCCACCAGCTTCACTGCTTGGACCCCTAATAATAATAATCCTAACAGATACAATCGGGTTCCACCAGCTTCACTGCTTGGACCCCTAATTACAATAGTATGCTATCATGACTCAAATATCAGGATGATATTGTATCATAAGGTTGCTGAAGTTTCGCACCCCTAAACAACTCATGTACTAATCTTTCAGGTTTTATATCATCCAAGGTATTATTCTTCATTTTCAAAAATCTAGGGATATCATATGAATTTCAGGCCATATTGCCCACCACTATACCCCACATGTAATTATAAAGCAAATTTCTAAGAATCATTTTTGGCTTTGTCAAAACGCTAATTATTTATTATAGTGTGTATTTTTGTTTGACATTGTTTTAACCTCTTGCGTAGGTTAGCCAACATGTCAGCCATACATGCAAAAAAGGTACTGTAAAAATATTAAATGGAAAAAAGTGCCTACGGTTCCACAAGGCAGCTGAAAGATTTTTTAGTTCCTTCCCGTTTTCCCGTAGATGAACTTCACCTGCAGTCTGATCATGAAAATGAACAGAGGCTGACAGAAAAGGAATGTGATCTGGCAAGGCCAACCCAAGCGTATAAAGCTTCTTCAGGCTGAAACTTTAAATCCAGTTATACAGGTCAGTGATCTGTGGTTTTCGATGTGTTTCACTACAAGTGATTAATTTAAGTCATTGACTGGCTAAAGAGTACACACACCTTGTTCTCTAGGTCTTAACTGGCAGCTCTCCAGGACTGGAGTTTGTCATCCCTGTAATACAGGTTGTTAACCTGAGGTATTTTGGGGTTCTTAATTTTAGTCACTAGCACAAGAGATAACATTGTCCTCCTCAAACCTATATTCAATTTAAACTTACCACTATTACCACATGTTCCCCAATTAAGTGGTTGTTAGTCCATTTTTAAGTTTGTTATGCCACATGGATGTTCTTTTAGTAAAGGAGAGGTTTGAGCCCATGATCAAGAGGGCCATACATATTTCCCTGCCAAATTAAATTGGGTTTTTTAAGGGAATTCCCCCCTAGTGGGAAGTATAATTTCAACCTGAACTGAAAGGACTGTAACATCCCTTTTAAAGAGGGTTCAACCAAGGAGCAGGTCGACTGTCATTTATATTTTGGTAAATGTTTAAGGGAGAATACATTTAGAAATAATGCTTTTTAAGTGGGCAACTACCTGCTCAAGTTATTTTTGGAATAACATGTTGATGTTACTTAAAATTCTTCTTAATCTCTTTGCTGAACAATGTTACATGTGTGATTAATTAATTAATGTATAACTATTAATAATGTCAATTCTTTAAAATGTAGGTGAAATTTTTCAAAATACATTTTTATGGCCTGCATTTTGAAAGTTCTGATTTCTGACAGCAGTGCAACCTCTGAGGAGTTGGTCTTAATTTCCTCATCTTCTGCATTTTGAGTCCGTTTTCCAATGGAATTTTATGGTAAATGGTTAATGGAATTAGAATTAACAAAGCAGCAGGGTTCACCTGTTTCGAAGCTAGTCTTGTATAAGATGACAACAATCTCAGGCCATTTCCACTCAAAACATATTTTCAGTTCCCTTCACTGGCTCAACTGAGACACAGATCAGTTCAGGAATGCAACCTGTTCAGGTTTGGCCACAATTGGGAAATGGCAGCCGGGCAGAGACACAAGTAAGGCCAAAAGGTTGGGTGAATCATCAGAGAAAACAATCAAGTTACACTGCAAGAAAGCTCACTTTTCAACTACTATGTATTGTAGTTCACTTTATCATCCTCACCTTTTCTGCTTTGCAGATTAAGGAATTGGGGGAGGGGCAGAACAGCAAGCTTGTCTTGTCCATTTATCACTTACAGGAAAGGCAGATTTCAGTTATGAAACCAAAAATATAAGACACAAAGATAGGTATGTACACATGCTAATGGAATACTTAAATGACTGTTACGTGTTTATGAAGAAAGCAATTGTTCATAAAAGTATGTAAAAAAAATGTAAAGAAAATGACCATTGATGCCAAGTACAGAACTGATAACATTTCATAGAAAACTCACACTTACATGTCATCATAAAAAGAAAAGCATGAAAATAGTACCCTCACTGAAAAATAGGATGAGTGTTCAGTGAAAAGTGATGTGCGATCTGCAGTTGTACAAAACTCGGAACTTGGGAGATGGTGCCATGGCACCCACATCTTATATTTTACTAATGTTCAGGGTTGGACAATCACAGATACAGAAAGTAAGGAATTAAATTTTACATTACTTCAGAATAATTACACTTATATAGACCATTCCCAAACACAAGCCCAGGTATGGTCTGATTAGTTTTCCGATAAAACATTTTTTTAAAGTTCATTCTATACGTGAAATCACAATAGGATAAGGTTAACTGAGGGCAACTTCTAACCCCACCAGTCAGTTGACTCCAACTGAATACAGTTTGATGTCACTAACTAAGCACAGAAAATATGCTAAACATTTATTTCCCCAAATTATTAATTATTTCTTTGAACGGTGTAAAGAATGCCGTAGGACATTATTCATGTGATGACCAATTATGTTAATGAACAATAACAACAAAACAAACTTCCTTTATTCCTCAGAAAATATCAGTGTTTGTAAATCAATTTAAGCAATATATTCAACACAAAATTGTTGTACGCATAGTATGAATCCGAAAAGACTCGCGCTCCTTAGCATTCGGAGTATCCCACACACCACAAGCACCAGTACTTTCAGACATAAAATAGGCTATGCTATATTTTCTTTGCCAAATATTCATTAATTAACTATTAACCAAACGCTAATAAATTAAACTATTAATACTGCCACTATTCCCTGGTGGACAGATTTTGTCACGCATAGTATAGTATCCACTTTTTTTTGACGCTCTCAGGAAAATCCATACACAAACCGAACTTCTTGGTTTAAAGACGAACCATGTACAAAGCGCAAGAGAGGCGAACAAGTTTGCTTAGACTTTAAATTTTAGTTTTTCATAGAGAATTACACATCACTGTCCCTGGTGAGAAATTGAAAGTCTGCAAAGTCAAACTTAAACCGAAAGTACATGATAAGACATTTTTATTTATCTATTTATAAAGGTCACTAAAAATGTCCACTGAACTGCACGTTGTCAATAGTACTAACGAGGTCAGAATCCTGTTAAATGGTTTAAAATGCTGAAAAACGTTTAACTCCTAAACCACCATCTGAATTTTGCTCTCGTTCAGTATTAATGCAACCTTAGCTAATAATTTAAAGCAACTGTTGAACGAGTCTGGGAAAAATGTGAAGGGTTTAACTCTATACCCTATTCACAATTTCTCTCTCGTATAAAACTTTTAATTTTAAAACAGGTTATACTTACCAGTGCTGGGGAAATTGAGTTTTTTGTCTTTTGTTCTTATATATGGGTGAAAATGTTCCTTGATTTGTACAATATAGGGAACATGCACTAAAACGTGGTTCGTTTTGTTATAGCTACGCGAGTTCCTTGCAGTAAAGTGAGTGAGGAAACGTCCCGGAAACGGGCCCATGCAGGTACGCCACCGCAGGTAGCAAGCTCACGTTGAGAACCCTTGGAGCCTATGGAAGCCATTTCGGCAATCCTTGAAACCTTGGAGGCCAAAATCCCATATTAGATGAAATAATATGCCAAGAAAAATTAAAATAAATAAATTTATACAAAAAAAATGATAAAAATAAGAATGGTATTTTGCATTTATTATTATTAATGATACAGTTCATAGGCATGATATGTATTATATATATTTATTTATATTTATTATTGACTATTCAGTTCTGATATATATATATATTGTTTTTCCAACTGTCATCTTTCATGTTTATGAATTTCTTGAATCGTCTCTGTATATATTTATTCATCCATCCATTATCTATATCTGCTTATTCCTGGTCAGGCTCACAGGAGGTGCTGGAGCTATCACATGCATTGGGTGAGAGGCAGGAATACATCCTGGACAGTATTCCAGTCCACCGCAGGGCACACACACCATTCACTCACACACTCATACCCAGGGGCAATTTAGACTCTCAGATTAACCTAACCCGCATGTCTTTGGACTGTGGGAGGAAACCACTCGGAGGAAACCCACACGGACATGGCGAGAACATGCAAACTCCATACAGAAAGGCACCAACCGTGATTCAAACAAAGGGCCTTCTTGCTGTGCAGCAAGTGTTACTCACAGCACCTGCATATATTTATTTCCATGTTTATTTCTGCATTTCCTTTCTCCATATGATAATGAGGGGGAGCGCTGCTTTTTAATTCAAGCTTGGCAATCAAGCCAGGAGCGGGAGAGTAGGGAAAGAGCTCTGCCATTCGACAGTGAACTGTTCTCTCACTAACCCCAAACAGAGTTGCAATGTTGCAGAAACAAAGCAGCTAATAAATAACAGCTTGCACAGGCATGCAAGAAGGGTCTCCAACTGATTTGGTGTAATCTGAATTTTGGAGTGAAACATTTAGCAATGAGCTACTTCCCACAAATTGCTGACCACTACAGGGTTTAGGATTAGGATTTCATTAGGATCCCCATTAGCTGATGCAGAACATCAGCTACTCTTCCTGGGGTCCACACAAAAACATCACAACAGAGAAGACACTTACAGACAAAACAACCAAACCAACCCACACAGGGTCAACCTCTGTGATGCAGCTAACTGGAACAAACTGTCAAAGCATCCACACAAAAGAGTAAATAATCATGACTACCATTTTCTGCCATGATAGCCAGTTTCAAATCTTTTGCCAGTAGGTTATAGGCATTAGTGTAAGAGAGATTGGGAAATGAAAACAACAACAATAGTTTTATTTGTATAGCACCTTTCATACAGAATGCAGCTCAAAGTGCTTAACAGGAATAATAAAAACAAAGGAAAACAGGGAATACCACAATGATCATACAAGTTAAAAACATACCACTGTAGGTACCATGGCCTACAAAAGACACAGAACTACAAAGCCCATATGTCCACCTCAAAGTGACTCATTTAACCATGCCCCCTACCGCAGCTTTCCTGTTACAGTATTGGCTTACTTTACATTTGAAACGCGCAACCTTCGATAAAACGAAGGTTGCCGTTCTTTCGCTCTGTTCCATTTTCCTTTCCCTTGACTGGCCACCCTTCTCCCATCTCCCTTTCGTGTGAGTCCACATGCCAGGAAGAGTTTGCAAGGCCTGCAACGGAGTAAGGCGCATCCTGCTTCATGCACCATTGTTTTTTTCACTAGCTTTATCTATATTCAAAAACCCCTCCATTCATACTCCATCTTTTCCCTTTGTTCTCCGTGTCCCCGGTACACAACCCCCACGTATGGGAACATCCAACACTCCTCCTTACACGCACACACACACGCACACACAACACCTACACACACGTGCACTCACATAGTTTGTTATACTGTACATTATTGTAGAGAATTGTGCTTTGCCCTTTTCGGTACTTTGTGTTTACTAAGCTTTATTATATGTACATGGCTGTCTGTATTCATATTACTCTTGTGTTGAATTGAGTCAGCCACTGCTTATCCAAAGAACTTAATAGAATACCTTCACCTCTTAACTAAATCATTTATATTAATTTAGTATTAGCTGAATGTATGATATTATGATTTGGTTAAGATAGACTATAATGTCTAATTTTAATAATAATTCATTTAGTTATTAATTTAAATTGCCAATTTATAGTTTGTATATTTAAAATTATGAGACTGATTATTACATGCTGGTGCCACCTATGAGGGTACTGATGTATATCTCCTACAGTTTGGTTCCCCACTAAGTAGCAGCATGTCCCCTACACCACAAGATTAAGAAAGGGAGTAAAATAAAATTACTAAAAATTAAAAAAATAATAAAATATTAAAATGAAAATCACCTCATTAAGGTGGAAAAAATACCACGTGACCAAGCCATATACTAGGTGTTTGTGTTTGAGTGGTCATTGGCAACTGGTAAGTTTATCATGTGAACAATACATACTTTATGCCCACTGAGAATGTCAAGAAGCTGGACCAATGAGATTTTCCAATGAAAGACATGAATAATGGGACCCAGGCATGAACTGTGCAGTGTTTTGACTAAGCGGCATACAAGAAGTACATAAAGCACCAAAAAACAAAATTAGTCTCATGTCCTCACCAAACACCAAACATCTCTGCTTCAATACATTAGGATAGTTGAATAAATGAAATGATATGATAAATGATATTCACCATTAACCCGGTACATTGTTGCTATTGTCCATCAACTGTTAACAGCAGGGTGAGGTGATACCAGTGATATGTCACAACTGGTTTACTCAGGTTTCATGTAACTTGCCCGAGTTTACCACTGGTATTTACAACTTTGTCGGCTGTTCGAATGCAATTTCCTAGTGGTTAACTCGGAAATTTACGGGGACCAATATTCGGACAAACTGAGCTACCGAAGAAGACCTGCCTGCAGCACGCTGAGCAACCTCCACAAGGACGACCTGCATGCTGGGTTTCAGAAGCATGTGACCACCACCCCTGAAACGGAAGTCACGTGAGCTTAACTTAGGAAGCAAGTAAGTTTGACTGAAAATAAATCAGTGGCTAACTGCTTTTGCTAGCTTGTGTGTGTGTTTTTCAAGTAAACAAAGGACTGATGAATGTATACTAGTTTGAATTAATGGTTGATAATGAATTTCATGAGCTTGACAGTCTACTGGGACTCAGTGATAAAGATTAGCCAAATTTACATATTTAAACATGTATGACTATTTTGTATTGCACTTTTCAAAAGCATGGTTACAAAGTTCTTTATATTTAGATATAACACAATTAAAGAGATTACTGAAAGTTAAGCTAAAAAGAAAAGATTAAAACAAATTTAATCTACCTGGTTCTCATCAAAGTGAAGCATGTTTGGCTTCAATGTCTATTTTAGATTGAATGAAGTGGAATTCTCCAGCTGGGCCTCTTGCTCCCATTTTTTAGTTCCTCATGCAAGCTCTGGAATCAAAGTGAGAATTACATTCATATTCACCAGAATCAAGACACTTAATAGCAATGCAAAAGGAGCGTTCTTTTGTACAAACTAGTGGCATGACAATACATGACAATAGAGGAGGCACAGTGTATTGTGCACACATAGTTCTTTACATATAAGACACAAGACATACATTGGACAGAGACTATACATAGACTTGACAGTACAGAAAGAAATTGTCAAAAATCGGTAGCATGGTCCATGTCTATGTTGTATAGAGGTAGCCAGGATCAGATCGCACATTAGTCTTAGGCACCCTAGATTTTTAAATATAATATATAGTATATATTTGGTCTTAGATGTTTATTTTTTGTTTTCTGCATTAGTGTATCAGTAGAAAAGAGCAAATTTGAGATTTCAAAACATGAATTTTCCAGATACATTTTTGTATTTTGTTAAATAAAGTAATATTTTAAGTAATAGACTACTTTTCAGATAACTTGATCAAGGGTCTCTGGGAATACCCGGAGAGCCAGAAGCAAGCAAAACAACCAACATCTGCAGAAGAACTGTGGCAAGTTCTCCAAAATGCTTGGAACAACCTACCAGCCAATTTTCTTATAAAACTGCAGGACAGCATACCTAAGAGAATTGATATAGTTTTAAAGGCGAATTTAAAAAAAAAATTTTTTTTACAGGTGCCTAAGACTTTTGCACAGGACGGACGGACGGACGGACGGACAGACGGACAGACGGACAGATAGATAGATAGAGAGAGAGAGAGAGAGAGGGCTGGGGGTTCCCCTTAGTGGACAGCACCCCAATTCCCTTCCTGGCACCACAATATATGGTGGCAGGAATATATATATATGATGAAAAACACATTTTCATTGTACAAAAATTCTACTCACACAAACAAAGCACTGTCTATAAGTCATTAATTCTAATTGGCAAAATCTAGGCCTGCCATTAAAAGTATTGATATCAAAATTACAGCAAGTTACAAGAAACAATATTGGCTATCTACCTCACACAAATTAAACAAGCTGTATTCAAAAGCAATGCCAATCAATGTTTTCTAAATTGTAATAGCCAATATTGTTTCTTGTAACTTGGCCTAATTTTGATGTCAGTATTTTTAATGGCAAGCTTAGATTTTGTAAGTTTGAATGACTTACAGAATTTGTATGTGTGCGTAACTTGACATTTTTGTACATTGAAAATGTGTTTTTCATCAGATAAATTAAACCACACAAATAAGCAATATTTTGTGCTCAGACATACCAGAAAATATATTGTTTTATTCTAATGCAAGTTCTCAAAAAGTTTTTTTTCTTTTTCTTAGCCCTAAGGTAAAAATCAATTCTTGGTGCTACTCATGCGCATGGCTGCCGTTGGGGGGGAAAACAAGTATGTTGTCCTGGAAGACTGGGGGCCCAATGGTCTGAACATGTAATATCATAAATATCAAGCATTATTTATCACTGAAAAGTAGAAGGTACATCATGGTGTCTGGAGTTGTTTTTTTTTCTTTTTGTACATCTGGCTTCCAAAGTAGCCTTCTGCACCCTCAGTCACAGGTGCATGTCAACTTTCTGTCTCAGGTGGAAAAGCAAACTGTGAGCTGCTCCAGGAAATCCAAGTGAGACACAAGGGGGTCTCTACCTAGTTTTGACACAGCTTTTTGTGGAGAATATACTGTAACTGTTTATTGTGATTAAGTCAATAAAGTTGTAAAACATGGTTTAAAAAACATGGGGAAAATCAGAAAGCGTGATTCCCATTCCACAATTTAATTATCATTTCACTAACTCACAGCCTTCACATTGCTGAATGCACTTACAACTCTTGACAACACCTGTTTATCCCCTACTGTCTCTGCCAAGTTGCCAGCAGTACCCCCACCCCCTGCTCCTCTGTTATCCAGAGATAATTCCCAACACAACCCAATCCCCCTGTTTGTGCCACTAAAACTTCAATAGGGAAGGAATGAGGAAGGGATAGGTATCAAACAATTACACATTCAATGTCAATATTTTGGTGAGACCGTTGTGCACAATACAACCACGGTGCCTACGGAAAACCAATCAAAATACCAAACAGAAAAGAAGTATTTTTGTCCTGCAGTGCAAAGCAATTATCACGATGCAGATAACTTGTGGGCTACTGTAACTTATTTGACAGAGGGAATAATAGCGTGAAAAACGTGCTCCAGGAAATGCACAATCAAGCGCATATGAAATGCCATATATACACATGATAACCAAATTATGAGAATTATCTGAATGATTGATAATAATTACATGTCATCCTCAAATGAATCGCTCAGAAGCGGAATTAGCCGGGGTACGGTGCACCCATATGAGCAGCCAAACACAGGCACTAATTCAGGCCTAATTCATGAAACGCATTGTTTAATGAAGCCAAGTAACATTTTGTTTTCGTTTGCGTTAAAAGAATAACTATTTTTTAATCAGTGTTGACATTAAAATGGACTTTCCTATGCATTCTCAGCATGTTTCTCTATTAACCATCTGAGGATATTTACCAAAACACTTTAGATTACATGTTATGTCTGAGTTTTAGTGCTTACAGTGAAATATTACATCAATTTTTCTTATAAGCAACACGCCAGACCAGCCTAATACAAACCAGCCTAATGGTGCAACTTGTTCAGTGTTTATGCTGCAAATGGTTAAAACGGTTGTTGTTCAACTATTGTTTTGACACATATTTTCTTTAGGATGATGATGATTAATAAAAGCACTAGCCTGCTTATTTATGCTTTGTCGGCATGCTATTGCCAGACACCAGACACTTCACTAATCCCGAAATATGAATATAAACCAAGTTAGTGCAAGTGTCTTGCTGAATTTAAGCCATTTTCCAAGTCTCTGTGATGTTCACACCTGGTGTTGTAAAGCCATACAGTACATAGTATATTATATAACAGAGCAGTACCTGAATATGCAAGGATTGGCCAGATTTGGCATCTGCGTAAACAGGTTATGAGAGAGCAGTTGCCTATTAGCGTGTGATCATAGGCATTCTTACAAAATGAACTTGTTGTGAGCAGCATGCCCATTAATAAGCAATGTTCTTCATATTTTCAGGTAAGGCTTTAGAGGAGGTTGGCGCTCTCATCATGTCTTGCACACAAATGTATGACAGGCTAGTTCCGGCCTCTGGTATTGGATTTCTTTGTCCGAGTACCAGGTACCCGCTGCAGATGATCCGGTGTCTACTTTGTCCAATGGTCATTGCGGTCTCTTATTTTTAAGCCGCTGTTTTCCCCATCTCTATCATTTCTGAAAATTATTGAGAATTGGGCTCAAACATATATGCATCCTAACATTGCAATTTATACAAAATAGATTTTCTTAAAAAAAAAAATCATTTTTTTCATTTGCCTAGGTGAGTGAGTGTGACAAATGTCAAAGCTGTGGCCCACCACCTAAGCTTGGCCCAAAACTGGAGATTATTCAGGCAAATAGTACTTGTCATTAGGTATAATTCCAAATGATGCTGCAATTCTGTTCAACATTGGCTATCCTCATCCTGTCATATAGACATACCATATCAGAATGGGCTTCTACATACCATAGGCTATTTAAATTTTACTTACGTGTATATCACAATTGAATAAACTACTTTATAGTTTAGATACTCCCACAACAAAAGAGATGTCTGCAGATTGGTACCTTTTACCACTCTAAGTGCAAACATGAATTTTACAATTAAGGAATCAAAGCAAAGTACAGCAATGGCAAGTCTACAAAAAGAAAAACATTCTCCAAAACTGGCATTCTGTGTGACTTCATACCAAAAATGCCCATGCGACCCATGATCCTCCAAATGCCAAATATATTGGAAGTCATTTAAAATGAACTCATCAATGTATTGCAAAATCACCAAGAAAGGGCAGGCATACTGAAAATGCTAGATTGAGGCTTAATGTCCTTCATGCTACTGCCGTGGATGCTGATTGGATGGCTGAATGAGAGAGGGATGTGTTTCTCACCAGTCCAGACCAGGCTTCATGCGGGCTGTGCTGGTGATTATCAAAAGTGACTGTTTTCAATTTTGTTGAAGGTGATAAAAGTTAAACTAAAATAATGCTGTGAAAACATGTACTACAAAACGCTATAAACAGAACGGTGGGATAAGCGGCAATGACTGCTAGGACCCGGGAACAGGACCCACCTTGCTTTTAATAATGCCCTCCAGCAGGACTCGAGCTTCTGCCCTCGGATCCTCCAGCGATGGCGGCATTGTCCATGGCACAACAAGGAACATTTCATGGCTGGGGAGGTGAACCTGCAGTCCTACAGTTGGGGGGTTAGGGGCACAAACACTGATGTAAAAATGTGTCTGAATGAAAGCTTTCTGCAACCAGCCCATGTTACCAGCCTTCAGGACACAGACCTATCGTGGGCCTGACCAGAGTCCGTGGTTATGAATAAATGTCAAATTTTGCACCTGTGTATGCAACCACATACGCAGCCTTTAATAAGATAATTCAGGCCAACTTCAAAACAAAGAGCGGTCTGTCAGT
>NC_057951.1:1198881-1209645 GCF_018555375.3 Anguilla rostrata | reverse complement strand
CTTGGAATAATTTAGTTGTTAAGTTGAATTAAGTTTCTCAGTGCAATACATTTTTTAATGCTAACTATACAAACTGAGTGCTGAGTGTCCATTCTACCTGCCCCGGGAGTTTTCCGCAGTGATCACTAGGGCCGTTTACATTCCACCACAAGCGGACACGACGAGGCTTTGTCGGTGTTACATGATGTGCTAAGCGGACTGCAGACCAAGCATCCAGACGCTGCCCTCATCGTGGCAGGGGACTTCAACAAGGCAAATCTTTAAAAAGTTATGCCAAACTTTTGCCAACACATCAACACTTCCTATGACTTATTTTAGGACTTATATTAGAACTTACTTTTTTTTACTTATTTGTATTGCTCGTTTTATCTAAATAGCTGCTCTTTATATTCTCTCTTTAATTTGTATTCATATCTTATATTATTTAATATTATTAGTATTATTATTTATTTATTTATTTATTTATTTATTCTGTATATAATTATTATTGAAGCGTTATGTTGCACAGTCTACAAGGAGTTTGTCGCACCAGCATTTCACTGCATGTATGTATATGCATATGACAAATAAAGCCTTTGAACTTGGAACTTTAAAACATTCTGTTGGGAGTGATCCACTGCCATCGTTTATGGATCCTAAAAAGGAATCCGGTCTATCTGTGAGCCAAAGAGGGCCAGAGCACTCTACAACTTTAATAAACCTGATTAGATATTCAATCTGATCGTCTGAAAGTCATATTAACTTCAAATATTGAAATAGAAAAAGAATATATCATACCTGTTTTGAGGAAGACAGTGTCTCTGAACCCTTCTCTTCTGAACGACTTAAATCCAGTGAGCAGTGAATCCTGTGAATAAATCATGAGACACAACTTAGTTAAACTCTTTTACTGGAGCTCTAACTCACAGCACATGGAGACAGAGCTACCAGTTAAACTCATCCTCATACTGCAGCTCTAACTCACAGCACATGGAGACAGAGCATCCAGTTAAACTCATCGTCTTACTGCAGCTCTAACTCACAGGAAATCTTGACGGAGCTTCCAGTTAAACTCATCCTCTAACTGCAGCTATAACTCACAGCACAAGGAGACAGAGCTTCCAGTTAAACTCATCTTCTTCCTGCAGCTCTAACTCAGAGCACATAGAGACAGAGCTTCCAGTTAAACTCATCCTCTAACTGCAGCTCTAACTCACAGGAAATCTTGACGGAGCATCCATTTAAACTCATCCTTTTACTGCAGCTATAACTCACAGCACATGGAGACAGAGCTTCCAGTTAATCTCATCCTCTTGCTGCAGGTCTAACTCACAGCACAAGGAGACAGAGCTTCCAGTTAAACTCATCCTCTTACTGCAGCTCTAACTCACAGCACATGGAGACAGAGCTTCCAGTTAAACTCATCCTCTTACTGCAGCTCTAACTCACAGCACATGGAGACAGAGCTTCCAGTTAAACTCATCCACTTGCTGCAGGTCTAATGCAATATGAACGTGTTTCTTTACCTTTGATCACCTGTGAACTCTCCACTGAAGTAGTTTGGACGATTCATTGAACGGTCACTCTTCATAGACAGACAGCTGGGTACAGGTGACCCAGCACGATCTACCTGGACCCTGTGAACAAAACATAGAGAAAGAGCTTCCAGTTAAACTCATCCTCTTACTGCAGCTCTAACTCACAGCACATGGAGACAGAGCTTCCAGTTAAACTCATCCTCTTACTGCAGCTCTAACTCACAGCACATGGAGACAGAGCTTCCAGTTAAACTCATCCTCTTACTGCAGCTCTAACTCACAGCACAAGGAGACAGATCTTCCAGTGAAACTCATCCTCTTATTGCAGCTCTAACTCACAGTACATGGAGGCAGGGCTTCCAGTTAAACTCATCCTCTTACTGCAGCTCGAAAACATAGCACATGGAGACAGAGCTTCCAGTTAAACTCATCCTCTTACTGCAGCTCTAACTCACAGCACATGGAGACAGAGCTTCCAGTTAAACTCATCCTCTTACTGCAGCTCTAACTCACAGCACATGGAGACAGAGCTTCCAGTTAAACTCATCCTCTTACTGCAGCTCTAACTCACAGCACATGGAGACAGAGCTTCCAGTTAAACTCATCCTCTTACTGCAGCTCTAACTCACAGTAGGCTACATGGAGACAGAGCTTCCAGTTAAACTTGTCCTCTTGCTGCAGATCTAACTCACTGCACATATAGACAGAGCTTCCAGTTAAACTTGTCCTCTTGCTGCAGATCTAACTCACTGCACATATAGACAGAGCTTCCAGTTAAACTCATCGTCTGACTGCAGCTCTAACTCACAGCACATGGAGACAGAGCTTCCAGTTAAACTCATCCTCTTGCTGCAGCTCTAACTCACAGCACATGGAGACAGAGCTTCCAGTTAAACTCATCCTCTTACTGCAGCTCTAACTCACAGCACATGGAGACAGAGCTTCCAGTTAAACTCATCGTCTGACTGCAGCTCTAACTCACAGCACATGGAGACAGAGCTTCCAGTTAAACTCATCCACTTGCTGCAGGTCTAATGCAATATGAACGTGTTTCTTTACCTTTGATCACCTGTGAACTCTCCACTGAAGTAGTTTGGACGATTCATTGAACGGTCACTCTTCATAGACAGACAGCTGGGTGCAGGTGATCCAGCCCTATCCACCTGGACCCTGTGAACAAAACATGGAGACAGAGCTTCCAGTGAAACTCATCCTCTTACTGCAGCTCTAACTCACAGCACATGGAGACAGAGCTTCCAGTTAAACTCATCCTCTTACTGCAGCTCTAACTCACAGCACATGGAGACAGAGCTTCCAGTTAAACTCATCCTCTTACTGCAGCTCTAACTCACAGCACATGGAGACAGAGCTTCCAGTTAAACTCATCCTCTTACTGCAGCTCTAACTCACAGCATAAGGAGACAGAGCTTCCAGTTAAACTCATCCTCTTAGTGCAGCTCTAACTCACAGCATAAGGAGACAGCTTCCAGTTAAACTCATCCTCTTACTGCAGCTCTAACACACAGCACATGGAGACAGAGCTTCCAGTTAAACTTGTCCTCTTGCTGCAGGTCTAACTCACAGCACATGGAGACAGAGCTTCCAGTTAAACTCATCCTCTTACTGCAGCTCTAACTCACAGCACATGGAGACAGAGCTTCCATTTAAACTCATCCTCTTACTGCAGCTGTAACAGTGCATTCACACAGTGAGTAACTCGGTTGATGAGTTGCTGGAAGTCCATTCATTCTCTAAGTAGCTGAGCGAGGCCCAGAAACACGAGCAACTGGGCAACTGAGCAACCAAAGTTGCCCTAAAAATGTTGCTCACAGTATAACTTTTTGCTGGCATCGCCCGTCAACAGCCAGTCAGAGTATCAGGTTTCCTATTTCTCCAACCGATATGATACCATTTCGCAAAGTATTATCCCGCTCAGTGAGAAAAAATGGACGAACAACTTATCATTATGGTACAATTACACCCGGTGTTATACAACGTTTTAAAAAAAAGAGTACAGGGATAAGCGTCTGAAAATGACACTTGGACGGCAGTTTCAGCTTGCTTGATAGCAAGCTAGTCTGTGAGATAAAGAGATCGCTAGCTAGGCAGCTAACTAGTGAGAGAGATATGGAGAGATCGCTAGCCAGCTAGTGAGAGGGATAGAGAGGTCACTAGCTAGGTGGCTAACTAGGGAGAGAGATATAGAGAGAGACATGGCTAATGAGATGACAATAACAAATATTTATCAGTGTCTGACATAACTATAGAAACAAAAGGAGATGATATGTGGCTATATGGGAAATATGCGTCTTTTGTTACTCATTAAGAGGATGAGTTAAACTCATCCTCTTACTGCAGCTCTAACTCACAGTGGGCTACATGGAGACAGAGCTTCCAGTTAAACTCATCCTCTTACTGCAGCTCTAACTCATAGTAGGCTACATGGAGACAGAGCTTCCAGTTAATCTCATCGTCTTACTGCAGCTCTAACTCACAGCACATGGAGACAGAGCTTCCAGTTAAACTCATCCTCTTACTGCAGCTCTAACTCACAGCACATTAACTCTCTGATTCATGCATTTTTACCTCTTTCTCACAAGGCCGTGGGTTCCATCGTCAGTCTCGGTCTCCTCTAAGGAACTCATTTTAGAAACAGCACCCCCTGTCTCAGGACACCTGAACACACCAGATCAGATTCACAAGTGGGTTCTGACCCAAATTGGCAGACCTGTAAATACACACAAGAACATGATAACGCACAGACATATTAATACACTGTGAGGGCCACATAATGTAAACGTTTAACACAAAAAGGTCATTTAATTAAGTTTTGTGCATTTAAATATGTACGCACCATATTATGTTATTCGCGCATTTTATCCCACTGATATACTCAATGTATGTATCGATAATGAGTCCTTTGCGAAGTATCGCAAATTTGTATGCCGGCCCTTTAAGAGTTGCGCTCAAGCAGCAAACAGGTGGTGACGGGCCAGGTGGGTTTTTTTTAAATAGATTTGGGGCAAGAGGTAGCAACGGAGAATGGAGTAAAGGGGAGTCAGCAGAAAATAATCAAGAATCCTGAGATTTGTTGGCGTTTTTGTTTGGATTGTATTTTTTTCAATCCACAATTATTCAACACAGCTCCAAGACACGAAAACGAGTAACCTGCTGAACCTACGTTTTAAAAGAATTCTCTTCTACTGCATCAGGAGGGTGAGCTGATGCTTTTTGGGGTTTTTTTTTTTTTTTGCTTCTTTGAATGCAATGCATTGCTTAATTATTTGTTTTTGGAGAGGAAAGAAGATTCTTGCATTATGCATTATAATGCATTATACTCATGCATTAATTTTGGTTTCGGGACTTATTATTTTTGGCACGTTTTCTGGATTTGTTTCCCTGGAAACCGGACAACTGCCTCTGTTGTAATATATAAATTCCGTTCGAATAGATTCCCGCGAATATAGCGTGTTCATTCTGTTTAAATTGGTCTGAATTTGTTATAACACACACACACACACACACATACATCAAACCTCATAGAACAGACAGCGACAAATCTGGAATTTAACTGAGCCATAAACTTGTACAGTAATACAATTCCTTCCAAAATATTCTGCACCCATGATAACAATTACTAAGACCGTTCAATATAAGGATTACCAGTGCTGAGGTATATTTTCATTGTCCAACATATGGAATATATTTAATGATATAATGGAAACTACTAAAATGACACATTTCTCACATTTCTTTACAAAAATTGTGCGTCACAATTATTAGCACCCCTGTGTTTGGTACTGTGTGCACCCTCCCCTCGCAGGGATAATGGCACTGAGTCTTTTTACATAACGTCTTATAAGACCAGAGAACACATTGGGAGGGATCTTAGACTCTTCCTCCACCCACAATCTTTACCAGATCCTGATGTCTTTGTTGATCTGTGCTTATGGGCCGTGCTGTTCAATTGATTTACAGGTTTTCAGGGAGTTTCAGCAGTCTTTAGACTGTTGTAGCCATTGCACAATGATGCTTCTGCAATATTAACCTTTTTATTTGTGGATTTTAACGTGGATTTGGGGTCATTGTCTTGCTGAAAGATCCACTAGTTTCAGTCTGCTGGCAGAGGTAGTCAGGTTTAGGGCTAAATTGTCCTGGTACTTGGGTAGAGTTCACGATGCTGCTTTCCTTAACAAGGGCCCCAGGACCAGTGTGAGCAAAGTAGCCCCATAACATTAAAGATCCACCACCGTATTTTTATTTTCAGTATATGCATCCTTAAATCTATCCTACATCATATTCCTGGACATGGTTGTGAGGGGGGTTGGAGCCTCTCCCAGCATGCATTGGGCAGGAGGCAGGAAAAAACCCTGAACAGGTCACCAGGCCATCACAGGGCATGCACACCATGCACTTACACATTCATACATTCAAGCAATTTAGTGCCTCCAATTGGCTTAACCTGCATGTCTTTGGACTGTGGGAGGAAACCCATGCAGACATGGGATGAGAATATGCAAACTCCACACACACCACCATGCACCAGCAGTTTTAAACTTCTTCATCATTGCCCTCACAGTAGTAACTAGCATCTTCAGTTTATTTTTTGATCCATTGCCTGATTTTCAAAGGTCAGCAACTATTTTAATTTTGTTCGTCAGTTCTTTGTCTTTCTCTGTGGCAAAGATGAAAAATGGGTTTCACAAGCAGGTTCTCAGTTTAATCCTCCATGGGAGGCCACAAGAGTTTCTTAATATTGGTGTAGTTTTAGTTTGATTTTATAGGAATCTTTAAGGGTGCAAATTATTTATATATTTAGGAAATAACCCTACCTGAATCCAACCGTCACACTAGAGGGTGCCAGTTCCCCCAATCTTAGTTTGTTTTCTGTGCCTGTTTAATGCTAATTAAGGTGCTGTGTCGCAAACATTTAATAGCCTGACCAGATTCACATTGCAGGTATCTGTAACTGATTTAAGACTAGTCAGAGCCAATTTAAGATCTAACTGCATTTTTACTCAAAAAACTTTTAAGATCTCAAATTACATTTTGCTAGTAAGATTGAAGTTACTTTTACCATTCAGTTGTATGGGACCTCCAATCAAGATATCTACAATTCAGTTCTGACTATCCAAAATGTGAATTCCAGATACTGTATCGCCATTTCAATTATGACTAGTCATAGCTCTAATTTGAGTTCTCCACATTAGTTCGGACTTAGTCATAATTTCAGTTAAAGATATTTAATTCCTCGCGATTTAAGATTTGTCAGGTAACGGGGGACCAGGACCCAAACGCAGAGTGGGAAAAACCAGGAACTCCAAAAAGGCAAATCCAATCAGACTTTACTCTCATACAGGTAACAGAAAACAGGGAACAAAAACAAAGCCACTTTCAAAAACAGCAGAATGTTCAAAAAAATAAATAAATACAAGGAAACAGAAGTCAAACAGGGCAGAACTCACAGACAGAACCGCAGGCAGAAACAGACAGGCAGATACTCTCAGGCAGAAACAAAAGGAACCAGCACCCAAGTCAGGAAAACAGAGAACTTAAATAGCCACAAAGATAACAAGACACAGGTGAACTCAAAGCACAATCAAACCAGAGCAGGGAGGGATAACGAGACACAAAGAAAAACAATGACAGAATAATTGAAAACAATAATACAATTAACACAGGGGTAACTAAAGAGGGAGCAAACTGAAATACGAACTGAAGTACCGCCATCTGGCGGCCCAGAAAAGGAAAAAACAGAAACAGAAAAAGGCAGAATCCTGACAATATCTAAATCAGTGGTGTCAAACTCGTGCCATGGAGGGCCGTGTGTATGCAGGTTTTCATTCCAACCAATTAATGCTGCCTTAATTGAGTCCAATTACTCATTCAGCCATATGCGTTTAACTGCATTGAAGCACAGAATATAAGAAAATTTTTATTTAGACAATGCGGGTCACCATAGACGTCGGGTCACCGTTGTGCACAAACCTGCATCCCTAATTCAGCAAATAATTTAACTAATTATATAATCAAGATCTGAGGCTGGAATGAAAACCTGCATACACACGGCCCTCCATGGCACGAGTTTGACACCACTTATCTAAATGATCTTATTGCATAACTGAATCTAAGATATTACTAGCCAAAATATGGCAAGCCATTTTAGATAATTCGAACAGCTCTTATCATGGCTGCCACTTAGATACTTCCGGGTTATTTCACTCAGTTAGGAACTTTCCTAAGCAAAAAAGACTATTTGACGCAGCCCATGTTCATGAAAACAAACGATCAACATGACTGAGTTGTGTGGTGGTCCTTCAGCTATAATATGCATAGGCTTATAATCAGATCATAATCAGCATATTAAGCATAATACAGAAATCTTACTTTTCAAGAAAAAGGGATATGAGACGTTTTTAGCCAGATGACGTTTTTAAAACATGTTTGAAACTTAAGAATGATGATATGTACAGTAGTAGATTTGTATGCCTAACGTTATGCCTATCTTGCATACAATTAACAATTATTTTCATACAATCATACTAATTGGGATTCATGTCGATAAATATGAGTGGACAGGAGGGTGAGCGTGAGCAACCATTCTCAATGTGACAACCATTTCGTTTCACTTTTGTGACTGGTAGCCTATATTCCTTTTTTTATTTCAATTCCAACCTTGGTAATGAAGTAATATTTTTCACCGAGTTGTCTACGTTCATATAGCCTGAATGAAACAACACGGTAAGAACGCACGGGCTGAAGTATCTAAGGTGCGCTTTCAGTAGTCCATCTTCGGAACATTGTAGTTTTACCACGGTAGACCTACGTCAATAACATCCGCCGTCGCATAATTACGTACCCTAGTGTAAGTGTAGTCGGATTCTCTTAGCACCGCGGTTGTCTTATCCTAAGTTTTTTTTTTAATTCTCCTTCACATCTTTCCTTAACCTCATGACGTTTTCCATCGAGGTCAAGGAAAAGTGGTTAGGAAAAGACATAGGACGTAATTTTTTTGACTATGCGGATGCAGCCATAGTCTTTTTTGCTTAGGAAGATTCCTAACTGGCCGCACACAGTTTTTTCTATAGGCCTCAGAAGTCGTGTCGTCATTCCCTTCGGGTTCGTTAGCATTTTTGAGACTTCCGGTTAAAAAAATAGACGCTCCTTCGGGACAAATGAATGGTGATTTCCGAATTCCTTTAAAAAGATTATGACATTTGGAATTTTTTTGTATATGAAAAAATAATGCTTTTTACCCTTTTTTTATGATCTAAAAAAATTCTGTGTTATTTTAAAAAGCCAATTTATAACGGCTAAGTGGTTAGCCACCCGAGATGACCCGTCGCACAATTACAACATTACACACAGAGCTGTTTCGATACACGCGCGATACACCGTTTTCTTCCCCTTGTTTCCCG
This sequence comes from Anguilla rostrata, assembly GCF_018555375.3. Classification (NCBI taxonomy): domain Eukaryota; kingdom Metazoa; phylum Chordata; class Actinopteri; order Anguilliformes; family Anguillidae; genus Anguilla; species Anguilla rostrata. The sequence continues at coordinate 1,200,710 of NC_057951.1, read as the reverse complement.
TTGGTGTAATAAATTATACATTTTTCTATTTTTTGCAGTTGTATATATCGTTGTAAACATCTTAATATAACTAGGCTACTTGCGCTTCACTAGCATTGCCAGGTAACCGCAAGAGCTGTGACGTAAATAACATGCGCAGCGACATTGGAATTCAGCGGATCTAGTGCCATTTAAGAGAGAAATGTGTCCGGATAAAAACGTCCAAGTTTTAAACGCCAGTTTAAATCACAGACTGACAGGGACGGTTTTTTCCTTAGAGAAATTTCCCTTTGAACAGGAATTCCATATACGGGCAAGATTTTTGCTCTGCGTTACGTCAGACTTCTGAGGCCTATTCGGACGCAGCCTTATCGTCCGCTTACCTGTAGGTGAACGCTTTTTCGCAATTTTCGCGTAATAATAAGTGCCTGCGTTCTTCCTTGTCCGTTCACCCGATATATAAGCAGCTTGACATACAACACAACTTGTCACAAACACATACATACAGGAATTGTAAGGTCAGCTAACCTTATTTTTTTTTCTAGTGGGAAAACTAGAAGACCTTCGTCGGTTAGCCTAGTCAAAGAGAGATGGACACCTCCAGTCAAAGCCTGCGAGAGTAGACAGTAAACTGTAGCGAGATCGTCATCCAGTGCCGAATTGCCACATTTTATTCACTCGAACAGGGTAATGTTTATTAAAGTCGTCGTAAATATATTAATATATGTTTGGATGGACATGAAATTTCACACAAAGGTAGTTTAATTACCCTAAATACCGGACACCTAGGCTACTTCCAAACCCCACGTCTTTTCGAAATTTTCAATAAAAAGGACGGGACGAACGCCGCAAGGGAGCGTGTCCGTGTTCTGGAGGGTGTCCGACTATGAGTAAAATGATATCATATAGAGTAATCTCTGCCTAACATAATCACTCCACTGTATATTTTTCCTCAATATTGCAAACCACTTAATTTGTTTAGTAGGCTAATGGGAATTATTTCCTCTAAAACATGAAAAAAAAGTAACAACCCCTTAATTGTTTAATTAAAAACAAAATCAGGGTTTATAATGCAGTAAGTGTAAAAATATCAACAACAAGCGACAAATCCTGTGACGTCCGTCTCACTAGGCTACCTCCTCACGTGGTAGAAGTGGTCATGGAATATCAAAAAACTGAAGTAAACTTTCTTTTAAAGGTTATTTTTTAAAATTACTTTCTGGTCTAAACGGTATGTTTGGATTCTGTATGAGCTCTTAGCTTGTTGGGCTACGCATTTAACTCACTATTTTATTGCCAGTTATACGTTTTTCTGAATTACGCGGGTTAATGTGATTATACCTGCAGATTCCCATTCCTCCCCGCAGCCCTTTACCTTCAGCTTCTCTTACCTCAGTTCCACTCCACAACAGACTGTTTACTCCGTTTTTTTACATTTAATTTTACTCCTTCTTTCCTAGGGTTTCTTCCTCCTCCGTTTTTAAAATGGCCGTTAAGCTTCAGTTTCTGTTGGACCTTTGGACCTTTCCTTACTTACCTGTTTACTGGCTCAACTGAATGTTCGATGGGTGGAGTTTTATATATTTATACTTTTTATTAGCTGCATCAGTCATGGTATTTAATAAGTTATGCAGAATAAACAAATATTTCATCCATGTAGATCTTTTCCAAATTTTAGCACATACAGTGAGCACCATAATTCATTGGACAGTGACACATGTTTTGTTATTTTGGTTCTGTACTCTAGCACTTTCAGTTTGAAAGGATACAATGCCAATGAGGTTGAAGTGCAGACTGTCAGCTTTAATTTGAGGGTATTTTCATCCATATCGGATGAACTGTTTAGAAAT
>NC_057951.1:1184183-1198781 GCF_018555375.3 Anguilla rostrata | reverse complement strand
AAAGCTAGAAAAGGGAAATTCATTATTAGTTTTTTGTACAAAAGGAAAATAAGATAATGTTTCAAATGTTTGTGTAAAATTCAAACTAACACTTGGGGGGGTTAAAAGTTTCCAAAAAAATCTTTGGGATTTTTTATTTCTTTTAAAAGAGGGGCATTTTTTGGTTTTATTGAAAACCCCGATGCAGCCCATCAAGGGCCTGATAAAAGCTATAAAGGGAACCAGGATTGATAGTGCAGGGGAGATCTACAGTATGCAGTGTTGGTGTCCCATGTAAAGGGCGAGAACATCTGCTCCAAAAAAAAGCAAAATATCATGCAGGGGGGCTGTGAGAAACCACATCGCTGGTCTTTGTCAGGAAAATGTAGTATTCTGAAAATTTTCAAGACCCTAAGGCAGAGGAATCCCTTTCTCTATTAGTATTAAGAGAATAGGGTCAACACTTTGAAAAAACAGGATGTTGCCGAAAGAAGGATCTGGAAGGCCCAAAGCCTCGTCATGCAGGGATGACCACCTGCTGAAATTTACGTTCTCAAAGACGGAAAAAAAGCCTACAAATACTGTCATCAGAATTCAAGACCTCAGAAAACAAGACTCTTTTGAAAAAACAATAACCAGAAGGTTATCTAATGCGGTTTGGGGTTAGAAGATGTGTTTAAAAAACCATTGCTGTCTCAGAAAAACATCAAAGACAGAATTAAGTTTTTGGCCCGAAAATGGAAAGTTGATTCAGAATGGTTCAGCAGAGTTGTGTGGAGTGATGAATCATGTTTTGAGTTGCATGGTGATGCTCCAGAGAGGTGTCTTTGAAGATCTGGTGAGAAATACAATAGTGAATGCATCTCTACCACAGTTAAGCATGGAGGAAGAGGTGTCATGGTGTCGGGAGCCTTTTCAGCTGCAGGTACTGGTGAGCTGCGTCACTGTGAAAAGTCAATTAACGCTTTGGAATACAGGAGAATATTGCAGAAAGGCTTGCTTCCTACAATTGAAAAGTTGTTTTCTAAAGAGGAACGATCAGATGTTATTTTTCAATAAGACAATGCTCCTGCCCACACTGCAAAGACCACCAAAAAGTGGCTTGAGAACAAGTCCATCAGGCTCATGTTTTGGCCTGGTCAGAGTCCAGATTTGAACCCTACAGAGAATATTTGGTCTCACATTAAAACACAAACTAACCAGGAAACAGTTTTCCGATACTCATCTACTGTTTGAAGCCCTCAACATTGAATGGAACAACATTGACTCTTCTTTCTGTAAAAAGCTGTCCGCAAGTTTACCCACAAGGCTTAAACATTTAAAGAAATCAAAGGGAAAAGCTCTCTCATACTAAGTTACTTTATCTATTTGTTTAATTCTTGCTAATTTCCTGGCCAATGATTTGTTGTTAAGACCATTAAAAGCTTACTATTTTGCCATTTTGGGCTTGGCCCATTTGTTTTGCCCAGAAGTGTACAGATTGCAGTGGCGGGGAGTTACCATTGTGAACAGATTGCAGTGGTGGGGAGTTACCATTGTGTACAGATTGCAGTGGTGGGGAGTTACCATTGTGTATAGATTGCAGTGGTGTGGAGTTACCATTGTGTACAGTTTGCAGTGGTGGGGAGTTACCATTGTGTACAGATTGCAGTGGCGGGGAGTTACCATTGTGTACAGATTGCAGTGGTGGGGAGTAACCATTGTGTGCAGTTTGCAGTGGCGGGGAGTTACCGTTGTGCAGTTCTCATCTTGGCTGCATATTCTGCTCAGGCAGTGAAGGTAGATGTGGGAGTGGTCAGACATGGTGAACATCTGAATGGAGAACCTCTTCCTTTGAGGGGAACTGCTCCGGAGGTACCAGCGGAAGGTTCTGTCGTTTGGGCAGCTGAAAGGATAATGGGCTGTGTGCCTAATTAAAGCCTTTCACACACATCCAAGCGTCCTGTATTACTGTCATTTACCTCCACCCCCTTTTGAACAAAATCCCCCATCACACTCATTGAAATTTATTAGGAGCACAACGCACATACTCTAATGACAATATAGCTTCAAAGAACAATTAACAGGGGCCAAGAGCCAGTAGCCTAATTAAAGTCTTTCTCTCAGTCTTTCTACATATGACGACAAAATATTTAGAATATGGCCCAATGTGTGAATACCAGCCAAAATGTGAGGCTATCATGCTCATTAGCACTCTGGCACCACCTTCAGAGTCTGGGGTTAAAACACTATTGTTTGTAAAGCAGAATTTCATTTTGAGGATTGTATTAGTTATACAAAAAATAAAAAATAAACCACAGTACCAGCACATGAAATGTATGACCAACAATGTGTGATGGAATAACAGACAAACAAACAGGCTGGATTATGACACACCAATAAAGAACCACACATGCCATTAGATTAGCCTTAGTGCTAACAAAGACTAAGGTATTTTCATTGAGCCCAGGCTCTGTAACAGTTGTACATGCATAACTACTGAAAATGCTAGTTTGAGGCTTAATGTCCTTCATGCTACTGCCGTGGATGCTGATTGGATGGCTGAATGAGAGAGGGGTGTGTTTCTCACCAGTCCAGACCAGGCTTCATGCGGGCTGTGCTGGTCTGGAGCAGCGGGTAGGCACAGGTCCACAGCACCTTCAGGTCCCTCCGTGTGATGGATCTCCCGCTGCTGAGCGTCACAGTCAGCGCGTTCCTCAACTCCACATGCGTCCTGTTAATCTAAATGAGCAGAAAGCGTGTTACACACCCAAGGCATTACACACTCATAATACCCAGTGTGATGTGTTACACACCCAAGGCATTACACACTCATAATACCCAGTGTGATGTGTTACACACACAAGGCATTACACACTCATAATACCCAGTGTGATGTGTTACACACACAAGGCATTACACACTCATAATACCCAGTGTGATGTGTTACACACCCAAGTCATTACACACTCATAATCCCCAGTGTGGGTGTGGTGTGTTACACACACAAGGCATTACACACTCATAATACCCAGTGTGATGTGCTGCACTGCTAAGCTGGAAAGGTACTCAGTGAGGACCTTGGGACAGGCAAAGGTAGTGAGGGGTGCTAAATAGAGAGATGGGACAGGTAGAGGTAGTGAGGGGTGCTAAATAGAGAGATGGGACAGGTAGAGGTAGTGAGGGGTGCTGAATGGAGAGATGGGACAGGTAGAGGTAGTGAGGGGTGCTGAATGGAGAGATGGGACAGGTAGAGGTAGTGAGGGGGTGCTGAATGGAGAGATGGGACAGGTAGAGGTAGTGAGGGGTGCTGAATGGAGAGGTCTGCTAGAGTAAAGTGTGTCATTGTCTGAAGGGAGGAAGAAGCAGTAGCATTTGCAGCTTGCTATGCCAGGTTTAGTGAATCAGTTTTGTGATGGTGTGCATTCCCAGAATGCACCAGCTGTGTGCATGACCTGGATCTGGTGCCGGTACTCACAAGCGTTTGGCCTCCACACTGGGAGGGGGCGCCAGTTATCCTGTAATAATAAAACTGGTCCGTCTCGTTGATGGAGCAGCGACCATCATTGAGGACAACAGTCACATTCCCGCCAAAGTAGTGGATGAGGAAAGGCTTGGAGATGCCCCCAGATACATGGTCCTTCAGGCATAGCGTGAACATCCCCTTCTCTGTTAAGACATGATGTTCTTTAGTCGCATTATGTAGACATAGTTTTGATTAGCCTTTGGTTCATTACTTACAAAAGTGCATGAAATGCTAGGCTATGCCAATGCTGCCATTTTACAAGTAATACAGAAACAGACACAGCAAACTGCAGCAAACCACATAGGGTGTGTGCATGTGTGTAAGAGCAGCAGGCGTGTGTGTGTAAGAGCAGCATTATAGTCTCTCACACACACCATTATACTCTGTATGAGAGTATAATGGTGTGTGTGTATGCGTGTGTGTGTGTGTGTGTGAGTATGTGTGTGTAAGAGCAGCATTATAGTCTCTCACACACACCATTATACTCTGTTTGAGAGTAAAATGGTGTGTGTGTGTGTGTATGTGAGTGTGTGTGTGCGCGTGTGTGAGTTAGTGCGTGTGTGTGTGCGCACGCGCGTGAGTTTGTGTGCGCGTGTGTGCGTGTATGTGTGTGTGTGTGTGCGTGTATACCATGGCAGGCAGGGCTGAGGATGGGGCTCAGGCTGTAGTACCCCGGCTCAAACACGCAGGTGAATGAATCCAGGATGTTGATGCAGACGGAGTTGGAGCTGCACTTGTTCAGGGCGGGGGAGTCACACTCATCTGGGTCTGTGGGTTACACAGTATACTGTCAGTCACACAGAGAACACAAGTACACAAGTACGCAGTATACTGCTGCTCCACTCAGTCACACAGAGAACACAAGTACACAGTATGCTGCTGCTCCACTCAGTCACACAGAGAACACAAGTACACAAGTACACTGCTGCTTAGGGGTGGGCGATATGGCAAAAATATCATATCACAATTTTTTTCAGGAATGATCACGATCCACGATATGATCACGATTCTTTTTCATGTTGGTTTTTAAGACTATTTTGCAAGTTAATGAACAGTGCAATCAAACTAATATCCCTATTTAAGAAAATATTGCCCTTCAAGGAAACAAAACCTAAGGGCAGAGCAACTGATAGAATGTGTACTTTCACTGCAGCCCGATACTCCCGATCTCTCTGGAAAGGCAGATCGTTGAGACATTTTAATCGTTCACAATCTAGTATCGTCATACCGTCCACCCCTACTGCTGCTCCACTCAGTCACACAGAGAACACAGTATGTGAATGCTGGGCGTTGCTATAGCCTCTGGACACCAGACTCACTGTCATGAGGTGAGAAGACCTCGTCTCCCACAGTTTTTACTGAGCCTGGGATACCCTGCATTCCCCTCAATGTGGCAATGACTCCCTCCTCAGGAGAAACCAGTTGAGCCTCCTCAGCATGACTGGATTGTTATATGGCAGCAGTGTTTAGGAGTTCCTCACCATTATATAGAAGAAGATGATATACTTTATTGAACCCCATGGGGTAATTTGTCCTCTGCATTTGACCCATCCTTAGTTACCTAGGATCAGTGGGCAGCTGCCTCTCTGTGCTGCGCCTGGGGACCAACTCCAGTTCTGAGGCCTTGGTCAAGGGCACCTGCAGGAGCGCACCTAACATGCATGTCTTTGAGTGTGGGAGGAAACCGGAGTACCCGGAGTAAACCCACGCGAACACGGGGAGAACATGCAAACTCCGCACAGAAAGACCCCAACCCGAGATTCAAGCCCACAACCTTCCTGCTGTGAGGCGACAGTGCCAACCACTATGCCACCGTGCCCGCCCTAAAACAATGTTGCATCGCATGAGCTGTCTGTCTATCTGTCTCTCATTTACATTTCAGGCATTTCACAGACACTCTACAACCTTGAACCAACAGCCTTGGAGCAAAATGTTATACTGCACTGCCACCAACACTTACACACACACATGCACAAACACACACACACACACACACACACAAAGGTTTTATTTCACTGGGAACAGAACAGCTAATATTCCTCTGTCAGCTACCCATCACACACAAATCCCCCAGCATGTCTCGCACCTACCATCCCAGTAGATGCTGTCGTCTGTGACGGTGATGTGGGCGTGGCCGAGAGAGATAATATGCTGCAGCTGCTCCTCAGGGCGGAGGATCACTACCCCATCCTGGCTGGAAACATCAAAGCTTTCAAAAGTGATCTTGGTTTTTGTTTTCCTCTCGCTGTCTTCAAACGAGATCAGCTGCACCTCCGCTTTTGGCCAGAACTTACTCAGTAAGTTCTGCAGCTGGTAAAAAGGAAATGGAAACCAAAAAGAAAATTGTAAAGCTGGTCCATCGTGCACAGTTGGCACAGGCTGACTGCAGGTGCCCAGGTGACCAGGTGACTAACAGAGGCCTGTCCCAAGTGAAGAAGTGAGAGGAGGATAGTCTCGCTCGTACAAACCACAGCAGGGGTGCACAAGGGCCCGTCCATTTCAGGATATTAGGCAAACTTTAGCCTGATCAAATCTTAATCTGAGATTTGTAAAAACATCAGCAGTGATTATCAAAAGTGATTGTTTTCAATTTTATTGAAGGTGATAAAAGTTGAAATAAAATAATGCTGTGAAAACATGTACGACAAAACGCTATAAACAGAACGGTGGGATAAGCGGCAATGACTGCTAGGACCCGGGAACAGGACCCACCTTGCTTTTAATAATGCCCTCCAGCAGGACTCGAGCTTCTGCCCTCGGATCCTCCAGCGATGGCGGCATTGTCCATGGCACAACAAGGAACATTTCATGGCTGGGGAGGTGAACCTGCAGTCCTACAGTTGGGGGGTTAGGGGCACAAACACTGATGTAAAAATGTGTCTGAATGAAAGCTTTCTGCAACCAGCCCATGTTACCAGCCTTCAGGACACAGACCTATCGTGGGCCTGACCAGAGTCCGTGGTTATGAATAAATGTCAAATTTTTGCACCTGTGTATGCAACCACATATGCAAGCCTTTAATAAGATAATTCAGGCCAACTTCAAAACAAAGAGGCAGTCTGTCAGTACCAGCCTGCATTAACACTGACCGAGTCAGAACCAGCCTGCTTTAACACTGACCGAGTCAGAACCAGCCTGCTTTAACACTGACCGAGGCGATCTGTTGTTTGGTCTGCAGAGTCAACAACTCTGGGTAGCAGGATGTCTCCAGGGGCATCGTTGGGGGCACTGCCAGGGACTTCCTCTGGGATGAAGTAGAGCACAGCTGGAGCTCCACGCTCGCCACCCTCGCACTCTGGCACCACCTCCAGGTCATACGGGGAGCCAGGCCTCAGGCCCGGCAGAGGCAGGGGGGGGCCTGCCAGCCTCCCCTTCCGGACGCTCGGGCCGCCCCTCTCAGAGAGGCGGTACAAGAAGGCCACGCCCACCCCAGACCTGCCGCTCCACAGGGCTATCGAGTCCTTCTGCCTAAATCGGAGATCCAACACTTCACCAGGGCCTGTGGGCAGAGCAAACCAGCAAACATTCATCAGGGCCTCCCCAACACTTCCCCAGAGCTCCTTCCTAAATGACTTTGGGCTTATCCTGGCCTAACGCAAGCTTGGAGTTGGTTGCTAAAGGGCGAAGAACGGTGTGGGGTGGAATTTGACGGTGCCTCACCGAAGACAAAGGGCATGTGGAAAGACCAAAATATCTTTCCAACCTGCAGTTTACCAACAACAAAATTTGGAGAAATGGAGAAAAAAATGCACGTTCAACAAAATGTTCAGTTTTCATCTAGAACATTTCATGAGCAATAAACATTTTACATTATTTATTTAAACATACATTGCGCCAAATTCCAAAAATATTTGAGACAAGCATTAATGAGTTTGAAATAAACAATTCTTCTGTTCTTCTGTGAGACTGACATCTCTCTCCAATAGGAGTCAACAAGTGTTTGATCAATAGATAATTAAGGCCACCACAGAAGTGCATTCACCCACAAGTGTAGGTTTTCCATCCATTCAACCTACGGATGTGGTGTGGCTGTCACACCACTATTTGTCATTTGCATCTCAAAGCAGAGGAAGTCAGCTGGACCATAATTATCACCTGTCAAATCACTGGATTCAGATGATCATCCTTTTCATAGTTGACTGTTTGTAGCCAATTTTTTAACAGACCTCTCCCCCTCACAGCCAGGTCCCTCCCCCACATAGCCAGGCCTCTACCCCACGCAGCCCGACCCCTCCCCAAAACAGCAAGGCCTCTCCCCCAAACAGTTAGTCCCCTCCTCCACACAGCCAAGCCCCTCCCCCACACAGTCAATCCCCTCTGCAAAACAGCCAGGCCCCTCCCCCACACATCCAGGCCCCTCCCCCACAGTCAATCCCCTCTGCAAAACAGCCAGGCCTCTCCCCCACACAGCCAGGCCCCTCCCCAATACAGACAGCCCCGCCCCCCAACGCTATTGGCCCACCTGTTTTTGTCTGGATGGTGCTAACGCTCATGACCGTGCTGTCCCCACACAGGGCCTCCACCCTGCAGCTGTACTGGTGGCAGGGAAGCAGGCCTGTCACTGTGTGCCAGGTGAGGAGCGTGGAGCTCTGGAGCTCCCCCTGGTGGTACACCTTAAAGCTGGAGATGGAGGAGATGTTCTGCACGGACCAGCTCACCGTATAGTTGCGGGAGCCAAAGGAGGACTGGTGTAGGTTTATGATTTCAGAGTTTGCTAGGGGACAAAAAATAAACAAAACTCTTTCATCAGGCAAAGCTTTCAAACAGTAGTATCCAAGACAATATTAGCATTCCCCTGTTAGATGTGTTGGAAGTGATGAAGTCGATTCACTGTTCAAAATTAGAGGAGAGATTGGCACACAAACTCTTAATCCAGCACATCCCATCATGTGCCAGGTCATGCGCCAGGGACACACTTAACAAAATCACATGATTTCCTTTGGCAGGAGCTTGGTAATCCTGCACTGACAGCAACATCTAGTGAAAAATCCAAGAAACCTACAAGTACATTAAGTAAGTTGACAGGAAAACCACACAGGTTTTTTCCACTAGCCTCTACCCTGGGGCTAGATAAAAGAATGCATCAATGTAGGACTGCACCATACATCTAACTGCAGTTTTTAAAGCGTATTAAGACTAACTGCGGGATTGTAGTGTATAGGCGTCTTTTTCTTTAATCTGTTCGCTCCGGCATTATTTACTCAGTAAGTGCTGAATGTGCTGTGGTATCTGCCAAAGGAGGTTATTTTGAGAAAAGTTGTTTTCAAAGTTGTTTTAAGTAAAACTTGTGTTATCGTAGGTAGAAATTGAAAAATGTCTGTACTTTGGTTTGTTATTCAATAAATGTCAATAAATTAACTATATATCCATACCAGAGTTTCCATCGCTGAGGACCATCCTGCTGAGGCGGGACTGGCCCGTAGACTGGCACACCACCTGAAGCCCCAGCTGCACCCTGCTACAGGGGGGCAAGCTGCCCACGGTGAACACCGGGCTGCCCAGCGTGTGTCTGAAGCTCCTCTCCTCCAGGACGTGGCCAGAGCCGTCCACGTGGAAGACCGTTAGCAGGAAGGCGGTGAGGCCCGAGGCGGGGTCGCTCGGGGGGCAGTCCCATCCCACGGTCACGCTGTTGCTGTCCCAAGCGGTTACCCTGAAGTTCCTGGGCACGTCAGGATCTGGGCATTCACACAGGGAACTTAACACGGCACTCTGAGCATGCACCAGCACAGCCAAGCTTTACAATGTGATCATTCACACAAACAGGCTAACCCATGAGCCTATGCATGTTCGGCTACAGTAATTGCACAATGCTAATGAACCAGCTGGTGCTCATATGGCAATAGGGCAGCTCACAGAAGTGTGTTACTTATCATACCTCCAAAAGAAGGGAGTCAGCAAATTAGATAGATACAGTGCTAAGTAGCAAAATATCCTACTGGATCAGCATTATGTGAACCTTAGGTTCTCCATAATACAATGCGATCAAGTTTTGTATCGTTACAGTAGAAACCTGATAACATGGGAAACAAGTTGTGTCTTTGGTGGTGGGGTGCTGACTAAAAATCTTGATACAAATCGGTCAGTGGCCAGCCAGATACCAAGGCTAACCCGGTGTGATAAGCTTACAGAGATAGCACAAGCAGGATCATTGATCTGTACTGTTTGGTCCGGATTGTGTCTTTATTTCATGACTTGGTGTTTTGCTTTGATCTTTTTGTATATATGGGGAAAGGTGCAATGGTTCAGGGAGACTCGTCTAAACTCGTCTCCTGCGCATATGCAAATGTGTATAGCCATTTCACCACTCACATTTTGCACCATTGTATATCGTTATTATTACTGGACACACTGAACAATAAACTGCATTCATTTTAACCTGCCATTCTTCGTTGACTCTTACCACTGTACACCTAGCAGTTTAAGGTCCTAACATACACATAGAACTGAGGATATCAGCACCTCGTAGTTACTGGCCTATACACTAGTGTTGTAACAGTTCATACTCAATTGTATTTATGCAGGCTACACAAGCCAGAGACATGTCTGCCTCTAAGTTTTAGACAGCGATCAGTATAGAGGCACACTACTGGTGGAAAGCAGTTTCCTCTGGCCATGCATAACTGTTGGCAACAGAGGAAAGGTGAAAACACTATTTTGGAGTCAGATAATCAAGATTACATGAAATGAACCCCATTCCAGCAAGACTACACACGTTCCTTCACCACACAGATACTTCCACTGTTTGGTTTGCGGACGGGTTTCTTACAGTTGGTGACCTCCACATGCCGTATGGAGTATCTGAGGGGTTTCTTACATGAATCTAATGGTGCTCACATATACCTGCTGGTGCACATCTGAATCTACTGGTGCTCATATGAATCTAAAGGTTCTCTTACAAATATACTGGTGCATATATGAATCTAAAGGTTCTCTTACAAATCTACTGCTGCTCATATGAATCTAAAGGTTCTCTTACAAATCTACTGCTGCTCATATCTACAGATGCAGTCTTACCGGTGAGCGCGGTGAGGCACAGGACCACGGGGCCGAGCGCCATCTCCACACACGCCACGTAGCTCCGGCAGCCGTCCAGGCCAGCGAATCGGTAGTGCCACCTGCGCGTGGTCTCGTTGCACAGGACCGCCAGGCCGTCCAGGTCCGGCCGGTACAGCGCCACTCTGTGCAGGGGGTCGGGGAGGTCATGGGGGCTCCCTCGCCAGGAGACCAATAGCGTGGAGGCACCCCGAGACTCCGCCCTCAGTGGAAAGCGGTGGGTGTGGCCTGGGGAGAGCAGGGTGTGCTTGAGAAACTGGCATTGTAACCCAGGAGGTCATTTATGCCAAGCTGCACTGCTGATGGAGCCTTCAAAGACACCAGTTTCCATAGACGAGCTACTGTTAATGGAGAACAGTAAGCCAACATCTAATCTATTAAGCCATAAAAAGATAATGTTAGTAAAAAGCTAGAATTCTGGAAACCTGAAATGAGGCAATGTTCATTTTTCAGGTGTGATACACAGCTAACAAATTATTCATCAGATATACAAAAGCATTCTGATATTATATTCAACATGTAGAGTGATACAGGGACACGCTGTTGCGTTGCACATAAAGTCACGGATTAAAGCCAAATTTACAGTTACTTAAACTTTACACAGAATAACTGCCCACACCAACAACTAATAATTATCAATATACCTATAGTAGCAGGTTTCATTAGATCATATTGAATTATGACCTAATGGAACCTATCACTCCATCTATTACACATCTAAACAGCAACCTGAATCTAAGCTTTTAAGTTAAATGTTGAATTAACATCAAATTCATTAGTATTTATCATAGCAATACTGGTTTTCTGATACAGTATAACACCTGTTAAACTGCATTCAAACAAAATATATACACATTCCAATAACTGTTAAACTTGTAAATAAATAAAAAGAAACTTTCTTTATTTGTATAGTGATCATTTCAATTATCCATATGGAAACAATTTAATTATCAGTATGTATGTAGTTATCCAATGAAACTGCTTTATACACTGATGTGGACCATTTAACAAACTGATTCTAAGCTTTGAAGTTATGTGCAAAAAGCCCCATGCATTTGGCATAGAAATTAATTTAATACCCTGAAATTATATTCTTAGTAAAAATAGAAATATTCTGGTAAATTACATAAGGAAAAAGGAAGTTCTGGGGCCTGATGCATAGAGTTCGCGTGGATTTAATTGTATTGTACAACCATTTGCGCAAATTGTGCATACACATTTTGTACAATTTGCTTAGAAATTAATAAAAAATTTTAAATCACACATGCAGATTTTATTTATAAATCACAAATCCCTAAACTTGTACGCTCGTGAAGGAACTATATGACTCTACTAAGTGAACACCCTCAATTTCCTTATATGGCGGCATCGTTTCACCATTTAAATCTCTTGGAAATAGCAGTAAAACTGCTAAATTTTAATTGTAGTAAAACAGAGGACATACTGGCAGAAAAGTGAATAAAAAAAGAATTTTCAGAATGTTAGATTTAAATGCTGTTGCGATGCAAACAATTTAGAATGTGTTAAAATTCAGATCTTTGAAAACCTTATCTGGTCAAGTTCAGTTTCTGTTGATGTCCTTTAGTGTAAAGAGAGAGGCATACCAAGTGCAATGATAAAGTCCTCCTTTTGGTAGAGATAATGAGTGTCGTTTTCACAGGGAAACACTTCATTTGGCTGGAATGCCTTGAGAGCTTCCTGTTGTGAAAGAGAAATTGAAGATTCCCAATTAGCCATTCTAATGAAGAATTTAGGGGTCCGATTAACCACATTATCAACTCGCTTTTGTTAGACTACAAAAGGGAAAACAGGCACTTGAGAAAAGTGACGACAGCACTAAACTTTTCAGTTTTACTTTTCAATAGTTTCCATGTTCATTCAAACATCTTGAGATGAGAAATTTGAAATGGCTCCAATTCAAAAGCACAAACCATGAGAGGGTCCACAGTGCTAAACATTCTGGTTTCCCCTGTGTCAAAATAAAGCCCCACATTCACCAGCTGAGATCTGGTGACTGCAAAGGCCATACCATATGATTCACATCATTTTCATACTCAAACCGTTCAGTGACCCCTCAAGCTCGGTGGATGGGGACACTGTCATCCTGGAAGAGACCACTCCCATCAGGATAGAAATGTTTCATCATAGGATAAAGGTGATCACTCAAAATAACTTTGTATTGATTTGCAGTGATCGTTCCCTCTTAGGGGACAAGCGGACCCAGACCATACCATGAAATTGCGCCCCACAGCATAACAGAGCCACTGGACGCCCTCATTGTAGGGGTCATGCATACAGGCCTGTACTGTTCTCTTGGCATACCCCACACATGCACTCGCCCACTTGTGGAGAATATAACAAGGCAGTCCATTCTCTCCATTATTATTTGCTCTTGCTATTGAGCTCCTGGCCGCGATAAGATCACATGACCATATACAAGGTATTAAGATTGGAGGTGAAAGTCATGTTATTTCTCTGTACGCAGATGACATTTTACTTTACTTACAAGACTCCTTACATTCAATTCCAGTTTGGCGATCTATCTGCTTACAAAATCAACTGGTCCAAGATCGAGATCATGCCAATTTCCAAATTTAATTCAGATTCTTTAAAAGGCAAGTTCAATTTTAAATGGTCTCCAGACTATATGAAGTACTTGGGCATATGCATTCCCAGTAATATAGAATATGCTTATCTGCTTAACTATCCCCCAATAATTGATGAAGTTACAAGCAATCTGAAAAGAATGAACTAACTTCCTATCTCTTTTATGGGTAGAACTAACATTATTAAAATGTCTGTTTTACTCAAATTCCTTTATTTGTTTCAAAACTTATTACAGCTCCCATATAATGCTGGTGGTCTAAACTTGCCAAACCTCAAACTCTACTTTCTCTCAGCTCAACTTACCCAGGTCAAGCAATGGTTTTCCAGCTCATTAAGTGCATGGGCAAGAGTGGAGTCCCGTGGCATTCTTCCATAAGAGTTGAAATACCTGCCCTATATTGGTTTACAGGAGGTTAAAAAAATTACCAAGAACCCTACTATCGTTAATAGTTTACAAATATGGAAGAGCTCCCATAAACTTATGGGTTACAGTGAACGCCTCTCCCCCTATACTCCCATATGGAGAAACCCCAATTTCTCACCCTGTTTTAATTATGACACATTCAAGCCGTGGTACGACAAGGAGATAAGGGAAATAACAAATCTTTTTGATAATGGTATATTTCTCTCTTTTAATCAGTAGTTGCAATTAATACAATCTACCTTCCACTCACTTATTCAGGTTTTTCCAAATTCGTCATATGACACAGACAAGTCAAGGCACACTTAAGGAACCCAAACCATCCAAAATAGAATGTCTCATCAATAAGGATGTTTAAATTTCTAGATGTATTTCTAAAGTATATAAATCCCTGTTAGAATGCTTGTTTACAAGCACAGATGTTATGAGATGTAAATGGGAAAAGGATTTAGAGATGGATATAAGACAAAAGACTGGTCTTTTTTTTTTCCTTCATAAAATGAGTACTGCAATGTCCTTTCTTTGCTGGCGTTGCAAAAAACAAAAAGGCAACTTTTATCATGTGTTTTGGTCCTGTAATCTGGTGTCAACATTTTGGAATTCTGTAATTGACATTATAGCACTATGTTTAGACATTTAGATCCCAAAATCACCTCGCTTGTCTTCTTAGCACAAGCAACATGGACCCTTGGAATAAGCTTCACAAAAAATATTGACCTTGCTTTGATCGCTGCAAGGAAGTGCATTACAGTCCATTGGAAATCAGATTACCCTTCTTCAGTATCGCATTGGTTAAATTAAATCTCCAGCTACATTCCATTAGACAAAATTGGCTACAACATAAAATGTAAGAGTCAGGACTTTTTGAAAATATGGGAACCGCATATAGATTTTATGGCAAGAAGGGCAGCTTTAGGGACTAATGATTGAAATGCTGGGTTACAATGTTTTTCTTGTTTTTGGCAGTGTGGCGGTATATGGTAGTGTTTGGTTTTCTAGTGCAAATTGTAATGTGATATGGCATAATTTTGCT
>NC_057951.1:1162886-1184083 GCF_018555375.3 Anguilla rostrata | reverse complement strand
CTAATCACGCGCACACACACTTATGGCAGTCCATCGATGACAATGATGACGTTGCTCCAGATTCATTTGTTGGGGGTTTGTTGGGGTGTATTATGCCTGTGCATAGCCATGTGGCTGTGCAGGCCAATGCGTGATCCACAAGTCGTGCCACATGAGGGGCAGGGGTATACGGCACAGGAAAGGGGGGGCCCTGCAGCACGTTGATGCCTCTGTGCACACCAGTGCATTCTCCTCTCTGTAGCCTGCTCCTGAAGGAGAGTGATTCCCTGGTGGCAGGTGGAGCTCCAGGTGTGGCGATCAGCAGCCATGGACTCTTGTACTAGTGGTTTGATGTTGCACTTCTTCAGGAGGGTTTTTAGTGATCCTTGTAGCAGTTTTTTTGGCCCCCAGCAGACCTATGACCATCCAAGAGGAAATCCAGAGGTCATAGAGGATCTGTCTAGGTAGCCGGTGGGCAGGCATGCGGATCACATGCCCGACCCAACGCAGATGTCTTTGCGCAAGGAACCCGGCAATGCTGGGTGTATGAGTCCAGTTGTGGATTGCCACATAGGGCACCCTGTCTTCCCAGGACACACCCAGGATCCTTTGGAGGCAGCGGATGTGGAAGGCCTCTAGAGTTCGTATGTGCCTCTGGTAGGGGGTCCAGGTTTCCGAACCATAAAGCAGTATGGAGAGGCAAACTGCCTGGTACACAGCTGCTTTGGTGGAGATAGTTAGGTTCCTGTTCTGGAAGACCCTGGACTTGAGCCTGCCAAAGGCAGCAGAGGCCAGACCAATACGAACCTGGGTGTCGTCGTTGATGTTGCAGGAGGGGGACAGAATGCTACCGAGGTAGGTGAAATGTGGGACGATGGCAAGAGGATGACTATCAAGGGTGAAGGTAGGCGCATGTGGTTGGGGGATGGACTCTTGCACGACTATCTGCGTTTTCTTGATGTTGATCTGGAGACTAATGGCGCTGTATATGGAAGCAACCACATTTAATGCACGCTGTAGGGATTCTGGTGAGTGGGCGAGGAGAGCACAGTCATCAGCGTACTGTAGCTCCAGGATGTGTTGGGTGGTGGTTTTGGTGAAGGCTTGAAGTCGCCGGATATTAAAAAGATTTCCATCTAGTCTGTACTGTATCTGTACCCCATCTGTGGGATCCAGGGATTTGTGAGACAGCAGGGTGATGGTGGAGAGGAACATGTTGAAAATAGTTGGGGCTAGAACACACCCTTGCTTTACCCCCACATCCACAGGGGATTGGGGATTGTTGACCACCGATGCTCACACAGGCTTGCATCCCCTCATGGAGCTGCCGTACAATGTTTCTGAACTTTGGTGGAACCCCCAGCTTCCCGAGTACTTCCCACAGCAATTCCCGGTTTACAGTGTTGAAGGCCTTGGACAGATCAATGAACGCTAGTTACAAGTCTTTGCGGTGTTCTCTGCTTTTTTCCTGTACCTGTCTAGCAACAAAGATCATGTCCACAGTGCTTAGATCATGCCTAAAGCCACACTGGGATTCGGGCAGGATGTCTTCAGTTACATGGGTTGCTAGGCAGAGTAGCATGATCCATGCTAGCACCTTTCCGGCCACTGATAGGAGGGAGATACCTCTGCTGTTACCACAGTCTGCTTTGTCACCCTTGCGCTTAAACATTGTGATGATGTTAGCATCCTTCCAATCTTGCAGGATGACTTCATATGACCCAATAGCAGTGATCAGTTGGTGTATTCTACGGGTAAGGAGGTATCCCCCATGTTTTAATATTACTGCCAGGATTCAAGGCCCGGGCTCTTGTGGTTCTTCAGGCCCATAGTGGCTTTGTGGGGGAACTTACTCAGTCAGGCTTTGTGGGGGAACTTACTCAGTAAGTTCTGCAGCTGGTAAAAAGGAAATGGAAACCAAAAAGAAAATTGTAAAGCTGGACCATCGTGCACAGTTGGCACAGGCTGACTGCAGGTGCCCAGGTGACTAACAAGGCCTGTCCCAAGTGAAGAAGTGAGAAGAGGATAGTCTCGCTCGTACAAACCACAGCAGGGGTGCACAAGGGCCCGTCCATTTCAGGATTTTAGGCAAACTTTAGCCCGATCAAATCTTAATCTGAGATTTGTAAAAACACCAGCAGTGATTATCAAAAGTGATTGTTTTCAATTTTATTGAAGGTGATAAAAGTTCAACTAAAATAATGCTGTGAAAACATGTACTACAAAACGCTATAAATAGAACAGTGTGATAAGCGGCAATGACTGCTAGGACCCGGGAACAGGACCCACCTTGCTTTTAATAATGCCCTCCAGCAGGACTCGAGCTTCTGCCCTCGGATCCTCCAGCGATGGCGGCATTGTCCATGGCACAACAAGGAACATTTCATGGCTGGGGAGATGAACCTGCAGTCCTACAGTTGGGGGGTTAGGGGCACAAACACTGATGTAAAAATGTGTCTGAATGAAAGCTTTCTGCAACCAGCCCATGTTACCAGCCTTCAGGACACAGACCTATCGTGGGCCTGACCAGAGGCCGTGGTTATGTTAAATGTCAAATCTTTGCACCTGTGCATGCAACCACATACGTAAGCCTTTAATAAGATAATTCAGGCCAACTTCAAAACAAAGAGGCGTTCTGTCAGTAGCAGCCTGCTTTAACACTGACTGAGGAGGTCTGTCAGTACCAGCCTGCTTTAACACTGACCGAGTCAGTACCAGCCTGCATTAACACTGACCGAGTCAGAACCAGCCTGCTTTAACACTGACCGAGGCGATCTGTTGTTTGGTCTGCAGAGTCAACAACTCTGGGTAGCAGGATGTCTCCAGGGGCATCGTTGGGGGCACTGCCAGGGACTTCCTCTGGGATGAAGTAGAGCACAGCTGGAGCTCCACGCTCGCCACCCTCGCACTCTGGCACCACCTCCAGGTCATACGGGGAGCCAGGCCTCAGGCCCGGCAGAGGCAGGGGGGGGCCTGCCAGCCTCCCCTTCCGGACGCTCGGGCCGCCCCTCTCAGAGAGGCGGTACAAGAAGGCCACGCCCACCCCAGACCTGCCGCTCCACAGGGCTATCGAGTCCTTCTGTCTAAATCGGAGATCCAACACTTCACCAGGGCCTGTGGGCAGAGCAAACCAGCAAACATTCATCAGAGCCTCCCCAACACTTCACCAGAGCTCCTTCCTAAATGACTTTGGGCTTATCCTGGCCTAACGCAAGCTTGGAGTTGGTTGCTAAAGGGCGCAGAACGGTGTGGGGTGGAATTTGACGGTGCCTCACCGAAGACAAAGGGCATGTGGAAAGACCAAAATATTTTTCCAACCTGCAGTTTACCAACAACAACAACAACATTTGGAGAAATGGAGAAAAAGTGCAAGTTCAACA
This sequence comes from Anguilla rostrata, assembly GCF_018555375.3. Lineage (NCBI taxonomy): Eukaryota > Metazoa > Chordata > Actinopteri > Anguilliformes > Anguillidae > Anguilla > Anguilla rostrata. The sequence goes on along the minus strand of NC_057951.1, from coordinate 1,180,724 downwards.
AAATGTTCAGTTTTCATCTAGAACAGTTCATGAGCAATAAACATTTTACATTATTTATTTAAACATACATTGCGCCAAATTCCAAAAATATTTGAGACAAGCATTAATGAGTTTGAAATAGACAATTCTTCTGTGAGACTGACAATTTGACATATCTCTCCAATAAGAGTCGACAAGTGTTTGATCAATAGATAATTAAGCCCACCACAGAAGTGCATTCACCCACAAGTGTAGGTTTTCCACCCATTCAGCCTACTGATGTGGTGTGGCTATCTGTCACACCACTATCTGTCATTTGCACCTCTGAACTGGTAAAGCAGAGGAAGTCAGCTGGACCATAATTATCACCTGTCAAATCACTGGATTCAGATGTCCATCAGACCCCTATTATCACCTGTCAAATCACTGGATTCAGATGATCATCCTTTTCATAAAGTTGACTGTTTGTAGCCCATTTTTTAACAGACCTCTCCCCCTCACAGCCAGGTCCCTCCCCCACACAGCCAGGCCTCTCCCCCACACAGCCCGACCCCTCCCCAAAACAGCAAGGCCACTCCCACAAACAATCAGTCCCCTCCTCCACACAGCCAAGCCCATCCCCCACACATGCAGGCCCCTCCCCCACACAGCCAGGCCCCTCCCCCACACAGCCAGGCCTCTCCCCCACACAGCCAGGCCTCTCCCCCAAACAGCCAGGCCCCTCCCCCACACAGCCAGGCCCCTCCCCCACACAGCCAGGCCCCTCCCCAATACAGACAGCCCCGCCCCCCAACGCTATTGGCCCACCTGTTTTTGTCTGGATGGTGCTAACGCTCATGACCGTGCTGTCCCCACACAGGGCTTCCACCCTGCAGCTGTACTGGTGGCAGGGAAGCAGGCCTGTCACCGTGTGCCAGGTGAGGAGCGTGGAGCTCTGGAGCTCCCCCTGGTGGTACACCTTAAAGCTGGAGATGGAGGAGATGTTCTGCACAGACCAGCTCACCGTATAGTTGTGGGAGCCAAAGGAGGACTGGTGTAGGTTTATGATTTCAGAGTTTGCTAGGGGACAAAAAAATAAACAAAACTCTTTCATCAGGCAAAGCTTTCAAACAGTAATATCCAAGACAATGTTAGCATTCCCCTGTTAGATGTGTTGGAAGTGATGAAGTCGATTCACTGTTCAAAATTAGAGGAGAGATTGACACACAAACTCTTAATTCAGCACATTCCATCAGGTGCCAGGTCATGAGCCAGGGACACACTTAACAACAAAATCACGTGATTTCCTTTGGCAGGAGCTTGGTAGTCCTGCACTGACAGCAACATCTAGTGAAAAATCCAAGAAATCTACAAGTACATTAAGTAAGTTGACAGGAAAACCATACAGGTTTTTTCCACTAGCCTCTACCCTGGGGTTAGATAAAAGTATGCATCAATGTAGGACTGCACCATACATCTAACTGCAGTTTTTAAAGCGTATTAAGACTAACTGCGGGATTGTAGTGTATAGGCGTCTTTTTCTTTAATCTGTTCGCTCTGGCATTATTTACTCAGTAAGTGCTGAATGTGCTGTGGTATCTGCAGCTTCCCATGCCGGGTTACCCAGTCTATGGACCGGACATTTAAGCATTCTATACGCAGATGTGACAGCCTTGCCGTGTGGAGATAGGCTTGCTTCCTTGCTTAGCAATGTGTGTGAGTAAGCCAAACCTATGCTGATTTGGAATCAGGAGATGAATCATCAAAATGTGTGTATTTAAAATATGTTGCAAACCACCACTCCAATCCCGCACAGTTCAGTTAAGCTGTGCCATTGTTGTGAATGATGGACTTGTGTGTTATCTTTCTTTCTTTTCCACGGGAGCAACACAGAGAGATTTTACTTTAGTGAACGGGGATCACTGGTATTGTATGATCTTCTTCGGTTTAATTTTGTTTAATAAAACGTGATACTGTTGTCATAATTTATCAGTTGTAGCATAGATCATTTAAGCTAGCCAGCTACAGGTTTAATAGCTACAGAAATTAAAACTGGCCAATAATGTAGCTGCACCACACCCACTGATAGTATATTCAGTATAACCCGCTGTGTTGGCAGGTGTGTTATGCACTTTACACTGTGCACTGCTCGTCTCTGGTCCCGAAAATACCAACAGTCACAAGCCGCACCCACTACACCATGTCACACCATAATTGCAAAGTAAAACTGCACCACAACTACAGGAAAAGCTCAATTCAACAAGAGAGACACCAGTTTTTCCAGTGAAACAGTGGCTATGATCTGCTGGCCTAAAATGTTGTGTATCTGCCCTTGCTGCACCCTATTAACAATAAAAGACTCCAGTGGGCCAAGCACCATCAATACTGGACCAAGAAAGTTTGGTAAAAGGCATATATATATATATATATATATATATATATATATATATATATATATATATACACACACACACATATACACACACACACATATATATACACACAGTATATACAGCATATTTACTTGGCTCTGCAAATCTAAGCCTAACTTGCTCCTCCTTTGCCATATTTCTTACAACTTAAAAATTTTACTCCTCTGCCTCCAAAAAGATTAGATAAAGAAATTTTAGGAGGTCTAACTGTAATTAAAGCAGAAGGAGGTTATTTTGAGAAACGTTGTGTTTTAAAGGTTTAAAAGGTTGTTTTAAGTAAAACTCATCGTTGTGTTATTGTAGGTAGAAATTGAAAATGTCTGTACTTTGGTTCGTTATTCAATAAATGTCCATGAATTAACTGAATTCCGCCCTACCTAAAGTTTTCTAAAAATTATTATTTTTTAAACCCGCAGATGGCCTAATACTTTTGGTCTGAACTGTATTGTACACCACACAACGAATACATGGCCAAAAGTATGTGGACACCTGACATTCAACATCTTATCCAAAATAATTGATGTTAATATGGAGTTGGCCCACGCTTTGTTGCTATAACAGCTTCCACTCTTCTGGGAAGGCCCTATTCAAGATACCAGAGCACTGCTGCAGGGATTTGCACTGATTGGGCCATTAGGTCTGGCTCACAGTTGGCTTTTCCCAAAGGTGTTGGATGGACTTGCAGTCAGGTTTCTGTGCAGGCCAGTCAAGTTCATCCACACCATTCTCAAACCGTTGGGAAAGCATAGAATCATCCAGAATGTGATTGTATGCTGTAGCATTAAGATTTGCCATCACTGGGCCTAGCCCAAACCATGAAGAACAGTCCCAGAACAAGGGGTGTCCAGATACTTTTGGTCATATGGTGTGGGTGCCAGACACAGGCGCTCTGTAGCTATACCAGAGTTTCCATCGCTGAGGACCATCCTGCTGAGGCGGGACTGGCCCGTAGACTGGCCCACAGACTGGCCCACAGACTGGCACACCACCTGAAGCCCCAGCTGCACCCTGCTACAGGGAGGCAAGCTGCCCACGGTGAACACCGGGCTGCCCAGCGTGTGTCTGAAGCTCCTCTCCTCCAGGACGTGGCCAGAGCCGTCCACGTGGAAGACCGTGAGCAGGAAGGCGGTGAGGCCCGAGGCGGGGTCGCTCGGGGGGCAGTCCCATCCCACGGTCACGCTGTTGCTGTCCCAAACGGTCACCCTGAAGTTCCTGGGCACGTCAGGATCTGGGCATTCACACAGGGAACTTAACACGGCACTCTGAGCACGCACCAGCACAGCCAAGCTTTACAATGTGATCATTCACACAAACAGGCTAACCCATGAGCCTATGCATGTTCGGCTACAGTAATTGCACAATGCTAATGAACCTGCTGGTGCTCATATGGCAATAGGGCAGTTCACAGAAGTGTGCTACTTATCAGACCTCCAAAAGAAGGGAGTCAGCAAATTAGATAGATACAGTGCTCAATAGAAAAATATCCTACTGGATCAGCATTATGTGAACCTTAGGTTCTCCATAATATAATGTGATCAAGTTTTGTATCGTTACAGTAGAAACCTGATAACATGGGAAACAAGTTGGTGTCTTTGGTGGTGGGGTGCTGACTGAAGATCTTGATACAAATGGGTCAGTGGCCAGCCAGATACCAAGGTTAACCCGGTGTGATAAGCTTACAGAGATAGCACAAGCAGGATCATTGATCTGTACTGTTTGGTCCGGATTGTGTCTTTATTTCATGACTTGGTGTTTTGCTTTGATCTTTTTGTATATATGGGGAAAGGTGCAATGGTTCAGGGAGACTCGTCTAAACTCGTCTCCTGCGCATATGCAAATGTGTATAGCCATTTCACCACTCACATTTTGCACCATTGTATATTGTTAATATTACTGGACACACTGAACAATAAACTGCATTCATTTTAACCTGCCAGTCTTCGTTGACTCTTGCCACTGTACACCTAGCAGCTTAAGGTCCTAACATACACATAGAACTGAGGATACCAGCACCTCGTAGTTACTGGTCTATACACTAGTGTTGTACCTGTTCATACTCAATTGTATTTATGCAGGCTACACAAGCCAGAGACATGTCTGCCTCTACCGAGTTTTAGACAGCGATCAGTATAGAGACACACTACTGGTGGAAAGCAGTTTCCTCTGGCCATGCATAACTGTTAGCACCAGAGGAAAGGTGAAAACACTATTTTGGAGTCAGATAATCAAGATAACATGAAATTAATCCCATTCCAGCAAGACTACATACGTTCCTTCACCACACAGATACTTCCACTGTTTGGTTTGCGGACGGGTTTCTTACAGTTGGTGACCTCCACATGCCGTATGGAGTATCTGAGGGGTTTCTTACATGAATCTACTCACATACACCTGCTGGTGCTCACACAAATCTACTGGTGCTCATATGAATTTACTGGTGCTCATATGAATCTACTGGTGCTCATATGAACCTAAAGGTTCTCTTACAAATTTACTGGTGCTCATATGAATCCAATGGTGCTCATATGAATATAAAGGTGCTCATATGAATCTACTGGTGCACATATATACCTGCTGGTACACATTTGAAACTAAAGGCTCTTACGAATCTACTGGTTCTCATATGAATCTAAAGGTTCTCTTACAAATCTACTGGTGCTCATATGAATCTACTGGTGCTCATATGAATCCAATGGCTCACATTTGAATCTAAAGGCTCTCTTACGAATCTACTGGTGCTCATATGAATCTAAAGGTTCTCTTACGAATCTACTGGTGCTCATATGAATCTACTGGTGCTCATATGAATCTACTGGTGCTCATATGAATCTAAAGGTTCTCTTACAAATCTACTGGTGCTCATATGAATCTAAAGGTTCTCTTACAAATCTACTGGTGCTCATATGAATCTAATGGTGCACATATATACCTGCTGGTGCACATCTGAATCTGCTCGTTCACATATGACTCTAAAGGCTCTCTTATGAATCTACCGGTGTTCATATAAATCTAAAGGTTCTCTTACAAATTTACTGGTGCTCATATGAATCGGCTGGTGCTCATATGAGTCTAAAGGTGCTCATATGAATCTAAAGGTTCTCTTACAAATCTACTGGTGCTCATATGAATCTACTGGTGCTCATATGAATCTACTGTGCAAATGTACAGTACTTGGAAGTGGCTATGGATAACAGTGCTGCCCATAATGCACATAATGTAGAAAGCACAAGATACTAATAACAATGGCTATTTAGCAGGGAGAATTAAGTGAACAAAATGTCACGTGGTGGATAGAAGCATGAAAATTGGTACAAGCTGAAAATAGGAACATGCTTGTTACCCATAACATTTTTGTGTGTATTTGAGAAATGTACGTATACAAACAGTTATTCAACAAACTTTGTGGTCAGACTGTGAAACTTAACAGTAGTCAGGGTTTTGAACACAGTCCAACGTCATACACATTAGTGTCACTTAGGATGTAGGGGAGAGTCTGTATAAAGGCATAAATATAACACGGTAATTATATTTTTGTTCACTGCTGCTACAGTCGTCATTTGAGGATTGTATACGCGCAATTCAATCCTATACCGAATGATTCATGGAAAAGAAACAGCATTTATCACATGCATTTATTATAAGCACACACCAGATTAGTCTGTATAGTAGGCTTTTGCTATTGGGTTTTGTGTTAGTTTTTAATGCAAAATTAATTGTTTTACATTGGCAAATTGCTCGTAGTTGTGTCTCTCCTGTCAGCATCTAGTTCCTCGTTTACGAAATAGGGAAATGGACAATTATTGAAATGACTGAATTATTCAAATAAACAATTATTGTTTAACATTTTCATGTGGGGAAAAATTATTTCTTTCGAGGCATCTTTGAGAGAGACCAGCAAAGATGTGCTCAGACAAGAGACACCAGCTACAAGCAAGCGAGGGGAACGTGAAACCTGACACCATGATAGGTTGAATAAAAATAGGTATTAATTATTCAACGGTTTTTACTGACAGAGGTCAAAGTGTGCAATGATTTTAAAATGCAGGTTTTGGTGACGGTCAGGTGCGAATGTCTCGCCCTCTCCTCTGACGTGCGTTTGAGCTGCTGTTTGTAGCCCTTTGTAATTTCATTGGAGCAAATTTCATCCCGCTGTCTGTGGTTGTTGCTGTTTCAATGCCATTAAAATCCTTTTTGCTCAAATATACTGGCTTGTGCAAACTTATTTTCAATTTATCCTCAATAGCACTGTATCCTACAGTGTGAATATAGTTTATTCCACTGATAATGTTTGGTGTTTGAGGGTTCAGTTGCTAAATAGCCTGCCAGAGGAGAGACCGACACATTCGCACATCCGCATTCCGTATCAGCACCTGGCTATTGTCAGGCAGTGGGGGTGTGAAGACAAGCCAAACTCCAGTAAACAGTCCTAAAAAAGTTTTAGTCATTCAGTCAGACTTAGGCTGCATTCACACCAGATCAGGCAATGCGGCACCTTCCCGCAGGGTAGTGCGGAGGTGTGGGCGTGTCACTACATGGCCCATTTGCGTGATGTCATGTTGTGAACCCCCATTAACCCCCCCCCTCCATTTCCTGTCTGCTAACTCAAACAAATGGAAACAAACCGAAGGAAGCCTCTTGCTATCGTTATTTTGCAGCGTAGATTGCAAGCCAGACGTCGAAGCTGGGTACACAAAATAAACCAAGCGAGGACACAACTGGGAGAGTATCATCGTTTGGTCCATGAACTCCATAGTGCTAGGTACAATAAACTAGCATGCAAGAACTGCTCAATAGCTAATCTTTTTTTATACAGCTTAATTCCGAAGTTCAGAATGAATATTTAGCTAGTAGCTATTGTTTAGGTACTTGTCCCATTACCTGGCACTGTCAAATCATGATGACGATCATAAAATCAAATCTTAGGAAATTAATTCCGTCAGTAATTCATCTGACAGTTGCTCAGTAAACAGCGGAATGCTACATGGTAATTTAAAACTTACGTATTGGCCACCGCAGCGTGACGTGGGTTGCGTTACGGCAAAAGTTGATTCTGGTTCTACTTCTTCCCCCAGGCCGCTACGTTTTTTTCGGCACCCAATGCGGTCCCCACCCGCAGCCTAAGTGCACTACCCCGATTCAAATGAATGGGAGGACTGCCGTTTTCTCATTGCCTGATCTGTGTGAATGCAGCCTTAGCATATATTATTGAGTTTGTTTGTTTAACATCCATACTTCACCCAACTCAAAAATGAGAAATGTTTTTATTAGTAGCTAGCTGGCATGTATTAACATCATAAACAAGTATTAACTATCAAGTCTAATTTTCCACGTAATTAAGACACGCGTGACAGAAGTTGCTGGCTGTAGCATACTATTCTAGTAGCTCGGAGAACCTCCTTGTGGTATAACTTGACATTTCCATCGCAAATGAGCAGTTTTGGCTGCATCTTTTTCTAACTGGTTGAGCCCCATAGGGTGATACCTATAATTTGGTGCGTCAGAAATGTTTTTTGTTAGCCTAACCGTGTTTGTGATACAGCCTTGCTGCGCGATTACTGTGGTCAGAGCCTATAAGCTAGATTTCTGTAACAAAGTGTGATATGCAGATACAGGTGCGCATTCCTTCAATCACAGCGATATTTCTGAAATAATCGGGTCATGGGCCCCTAAACTGGCTCCGCACCCCCTGTCCTAATACTCAAGCTCTGCCACTGGGCAGTGGTCAAATAAAGCAATGTGTTTTCACGTGTGCAATTATTTCAAAGGGTAATGAATCTCTTATTGCCTATATTACAAAAACACTATACTTCAGAAATACAACTGTTGGAACTGATCCAGCTGTGTACTTTATTTCAAGAAAATAGTTTTGCAACATAGCCTATTGTTTCATAATATGCATGAAGGTTGTTGTGGGAAGTAACGGAAGTAATAAAAACACGGTCTTTTAAATGTTAAACGACCACATATTCACGTAAAAACCCATAGAAACATTTTGTATGTTCTATATGCTCAAAGATTTGCAAGAAGGATCTTAAATGAATTTAATTTGGATATCTCCGTTCACCCTGCTGGTTCCTTTTGTTTCGTAAATGAGTAATTTGAGCGTAAATCGGGCAGTCTGTCAAAAAATTGATGAAGACTGATTAGGCATCTATCGCTGAGGAGATATGAATAATGAGGTATGTAGTGTAGTGCTCATTATCTAGGCTTCACCAGAATCATGTCTGCAGTGTGGTAAGCATTTTAGTTTACAAATGGGTGTATTTTTATAAATACGGTGAAAGGTCTTTTGATTCCCAGTTCTCAACCTGCGCCAGTGTTCGATGATGCATATCCCTAGGGTGGTCAAACCTGTTTAGACAATTTTTCAGAAAACAGTGTTTGACAGTTTATTTTTAATCATAATGGCATAAATGATGACTCTTACTTCAGCCAACGTGAGGCGAGTGACGTCAGGTGGCAGGACTTAGGAACCGTGGGGGACTGGAGGGTGGTTACGGCTAGAGCACTCTACTGACCGGTCAGCGCGGTGAGGCACAGGACTGGGGGGGGGGCCTCTACCGTGGCGCGGTGAGGCACAGGACGTGGGCGACGCATCTCCAGTCAGCGCGGGAGGCACAGGCGTGGGGGGCAGACGCCTCTTACCGGTCAGCCGGTGAGGCACAGGACGCGGCAGCGCCATCTCCACACACCCACGTAGCTCCGGCAGCCGTCCAGGCCAGCGAATCGGTAGTGCCCCTGCGCGTGGTCTCGTTGCACAGGACCGCCAGGCCGTCCAGGTCCGGCCGGTACAGCGCCACTCTGTGCAGGGGGTCGGGGGGACATGGGGGCTCCCTCGCCAGGAGACCAATAGCGTGGAGGCACCCGAGACTCCGCCCTCAGTGGAAAGCGGTGGGTGTGGCCTGGGGAGAGCAGGGTGTGCTTGAGAAACTGGCATTGTAACCCAGGAGGTCATTTATGCCAAGCTGCACTGCTGATGGAGCCTTCAAAGACACCAGTTTCCATAGACAAGCTACTGTTAATGGAGAACAGTAAGCCAACATCTAATCTATTAAGCCATAAAAAGATTATGCTAGAATTCTGGAAACCTGAAATGAGGCAATGTTCATTTTCAGGCGTCATACACTGCTAACAAACTATTCATCAAATATACAAAAGCATTCTGATATTATATTTAACATGTAGAGTGATACAGGGACACTCCGTTGCATTGCGCATGAAGTCACGGATTAAAGCCAAATTTACAGTTACTTCAACTTTACACAGAAAAACTGCCCACACCAACAACTAATAATTATCAATATACCTATAGTAGTAGGTTTCATTAGGTCATATTGAATTATGACCTAATGGAACCTATCACTCCATCTATTACACATCTAAACAGCAACCTGAATCTAAGCTTAAGTTAAATGTTGAATTAACGTCAAATTCATTAGTATTTATCATAGCAATACTGGTTTTCTGATACAGTATAACACCTGTTAAACTGCATTCAAACAAAAGATATACACATTCTGATAACTGTTAAACTTGTAAATAAATAAAAAGAAACTTTCTTCATTTGTATAGTGATCATTTCAATTATCCATATGGAAACAATTTAATTATCAGTATGTATGTAGCTATCCAATTAAACTGCTTTATACACTGATGAGGACCATTTAACAAACTGATTCTAAGCTTTGAAGTTATGTGCAAAAAGCCCCATGTATTTGGCACAGAAATTAATTTAATACCCTGAAATTATATTCTTAGTAAAAATAGAAATATTCTGGTAAATTACATATTCAAAGGAAAAAGAAGTTCTGGGGCCTGATGCATAGAGTTTGCGTGGATTTAATTATATTGTACAACCATTTGCACATTTTGTACAATTTGCTTAGAAATGAATTAAGTTTTAAATCACACATGCAGATTTTATTTATAAATCACAAATATCCCTAAACTTGTATGCTCGTGAAGGAGCTTTATGACTCTACCAAGTGAACACCCTCAATTTCCTTATATGTGGGACATCATTTCACCATTTAAATCTCTTGGAAATAGCAGTAAAACTGCTAAAATGTAATTGTAGTAAAACAGAGGAACACACTGGCAGAAAAGTGAATTAAAAAAATAATTTTCAGAATGTTAGATTTAAATGCTGTTGCAATGCAAACTATTTGGAATATGTTAAAATTTTCAGATCTTTGAAAACCTTATCTGATCAAGTTCAGTTTCTGTTGATGTCCATAAATGTAAAGAGAGAGGCATACCAAGTGCAATGATAAAGTCCTCCTTTTGGTAGAGATAATGAGTGTCGTTTTCACAGGGAAACACTTCATTTGGCTGAAATGCCTTGAGAGCTTCCTGTTGTGAAAGAGAAATTGAAGATTCCCAATTAGCCATTCTAATGGAGAATTTAGGGGTCCGATTAACCACATTATCAACTCGCTTCTGTTAGACTGCAAAAGGGAAAACAGGCACTTGAGAAAAGTGACGACAGCACTAAACTTTGCAGTTTTACTTTTCAATAGTTTCCATGTTCATTCAAACATCTTGAAATGAGAAATTTGAAATGGCTCCAATTCAAAAGCACAAACCATGAGAGGGTCCACAGTGCTAAACATTCTGGTTTCTCCTGTGTCAAAATAAAGCCCCACATTCACCAGCTGAGATCTGGTGACTGCAAAGGCCATACCATCTGATTCACATCATTTTCATACTCATCAAACCGTTCAGTGACCCCTCGAGCTCGGTGGATGGGGACACTGTCATCCTGGAAGAGACCACTCCCATCAGGATAGAAATGTTTCATCATAGGATAAAGGTGATCAAAATAACTTTGTATTGATTTGCAGTGATCGTTCCCTCTTAGGGGACAAGTGGACCCAGACCATACCATGAAATTGCACCCCACAGCATAAGAGAGACACTGGACGCCCTCATTTTTGGGGTCATGCATATAGGCCCTTAATATTCTCTTGGCATACCCCACACATGCACTCGCCCACTTGTGGAGAAAATAACAAGGCAGTCCATTCTCTCCATTATTATTTTCTCTTGCTATTGAGCTCCTGGCCGCGATAAGATCACATGACCATATGCAAGGTATTAAGATTGGAGATGAAAGTCATGTTATTTCTCTGCACGCAGATGGCATTTTACTTTACTTACAAGACCCCTTACATTCAATTCCAACACTTTTTACAATAGATCGCCAAACTGGTCATGTATCTGGTTACAAAATCAACTGGTCCAAGATCGAGATCATGCCAATTTCCAAATTTAATTCTGATTCTTTAAAAGGCAAGTTCAATTTTAAATGGTCTCCAGACTATATGAAGTACTTGGGCATATACATTCCCAGTAATATAGAAGACGCTTATTTACTTAACTAATTGATGAAGTTACAAGCAATCTGAAAAGAATGAACTAACTTCCTATCTCTTTTATGGGTAGAACTAACATTATTAAAATGTCTGTTTTACTCAAATTCCTTTATTTGTTTAAAAACTTATTACAGCTCCCATATATAATGCTGGTGGTCTAAACTTGCCAAACCTCAAACTCTACTTTCTCTCAGCTCAACTTACCCAGGTCAAGCAATGGTTTTCCAGCTCATTAAGTGCATGGGCAAGAGTGGAGTCCCGTGCATTCTTCCATAGAGTTGAAATACCTGCCCTATATTGGTTTACAGGAGGTTAAAAATTACCAAGAACCCTACTATCGTTAATAGTTTACAAATATGGAAGAGCTCCCATAAACTATGGGTACAGTGAACGCCTCTCCCTATACTCCCATATGGAGAAACCCCAATTTCTCACCCTGTTTTAATTATGACACATTCAAGCCGTGGTACGACAAGGAGATAAGGAAATAACAAATCTTTTGATAATGGTATATTTTCTCTTTTAATCAGTGTTGCAATTAATACAATCTACCTTCCACTCACTTATTCAGGTTTTTCCAAATTTGTCATAACAGACAAGTCAAGGCACTCTTAAGGAACCCAAACCATCCAAAATACAATGTCTCATCAATAAGGATGTTAACATTTCTAGATGTATTTCTAAAGTATATAAATCCCTGTTAGAATGCTTGTTTACAAGCACAGATGTTATGAGATGTAAATGGGAAAAGGATTTAGAAATGGATACAAGAAAAGAGGACTGGTCTTTTTTTCTTCATAAAATGAGTACTGCAATGTCCTTTCTTTGCTGGCGTTGCAAAAAACAAAAAGGCAACTTTTATCATATGTTTTGGTCCTGTAATCTGGTGTCAACATTTTGGAATTCTGTAATTGACATTACAGCACTATGTTTAGACATTTAGATCTCAAAATCGCCTCGCTTGTGTCTTCTTGGCACAAGCAACATGGACCCTTGGAATAAGCTTCACAAAAAACATTGACCTTGCTTTGATCGCTGCAAGGAAGTGCATTACAGTCCACTGGGAATCGGATTACCCTCCTACAGTATCGCATTGGTTAAATGAAATCTCCAGCTACATTCCATTAGACAAAATTGGCTACAACATAAAATGTAAGAGTCAGGACTTTTTGAAAATATGGGAACCGCATATAGATTTTATGGCAAGAAGGGCAGCTTTAGGGACTAATGGTTGATATGCTGGGTCACAATGTTTTTCTTGTTTTTGGCAGTGTGGCGGTATATGGTGGTGTTTGGTTTTCTAGTGCAAATTGTAATGTGATATGGCATAATTTTGCTACTGTCAAACTGTCAATCAAAACCGTTTAACTCTTTGAAAAATTGTATTTATTTTTATACCCTTTTGTCATGGTTCACAGTTAAAGTATTAAGTTGCTGAAGATGTTCACTGTTGTGAAGGCAGTGCCCTGGTCAACTTTTTGGGCGACATGATGGGGTGTTGTGCCTGCTGGCGAGAGATTGAGAGAGAGGGAAGGAAAAGTATAAAGTGCAATCTGTCTGGGCGAGGGATCGCTAGGCGGTCAGCGCAGGCGTGTTGGGACGTCCGCTTGCTCAGCGTTGCCGAAAAGTGTTGCCTGAAGGGTTGGCCAGTGTATCGCTACCTTTAATATACTTTTACTCGTGTACCTTGCTTACTTTGAGCATCACCGCACCATGGGGTGGGGGTTAGGAAAACAAAGGAAACTGCACAATTGTATTGTGAATTTGTATCTATTGGCCTTTGCAAGCTCAAAAAAATATATAAATCTAAATCACATGTGGAGAATATGGTGAAGGATGACTTTTCTCACCGTATCACAATGAGGGGTTTATGCACAGAAACCCTACTACAATATCCCTCTCTATGTAGTTGTCGACGGACTGTTCTTGCTGACACAGTCTCATCACATCCTGCATTGACATTCTCAGTCACCTGAGGAAGAGTTGCTCTTCTGTTTTTCCTCACATACTGCACTGATGCATGAGCATCATGGTCACTGAATGTGTACTTTCGACCACAATTTCTGACCCTATTTACTGTGGTTTTTACCACAGATCTAAATGCAGATGTCACTTTAGTAACTGTTCCTATTGAAACACTAACCAGCTGGACAGTCATTGTGACTGAAGCTCATGCCATCCATGGCCCAATAATGAACCCTCTTTCAAAGTCACTTAGATCCTTTCCTCTTGCCATCATGACCCAAAATCAGGGTCAACTGGGCCTACTCAGATTTTTTTATACATGCCACAGAGCGTGATCGGATGTTAATTGCTTAATTGTATCATGCAGTACACCTGTATGGAAACATCTGCATGTGTTAAATTTCTCCACTCACTCACTCCATTCAGGTGTTTCAGTTTAATTTCTCACCCGTCTGAACGTTGATTGATATATTGAGACATATTGGTCTTTAGAGCACATTACGGAGCAATTTAGGTTGGAACAGAAACCAGCATACAGAGGGTCCTGAGGGCCAAGTTTGAGCAGCACTGCTCTACAGCATATTTATTCACAGCAAAATGCTTTTAAAAATCAGCATACATTTTTCAGCACAATTTGACTGTCACGATAACAGCAGCAGCTTTTTGAATGCATATTTACACACGTTGCATCACTAGAATTTAGCAGATGCTCTTGTCCAGAGCAACTTACACAACTTTAACTATTTATACATAGCATCCATTTTTTCAGCTGAATATATACTGAAGCAATTCACATCAAGCACCTTGCTCAAGAGTATAACAGCAGCGCCCTACCTGGGAATTGAACCAGTAACCTTTGGGTTACAAGTCCAGTTCCCATCTTTATAGAAGTAGTTGTTCAAATTAAGTGGCCTGCAGCATAATTTAAGAGAGCCATCAATCTGTCACAAGACCGAGGCAATGGACCATATTTTGGAAAACATATGTCTAGCAGTTTCTATTATTGACCATGACAACAGTCATCAGCTAGATTGAAAGGTCAGTAACACTCACCCCACTTCCGCTGGGGGGGAGATACGCAGTTCTGTGCGCACTGCTGCTCACACTGATGGAATCTGATGAGAAAAGCATGTACAGCATTGGATCCATCTACATCTCCTCCCCCCCGAATAACCAACGTCAAAGTCAGAAATGTGTGAACAACTGAATTCCAGACTTACTGAAAACAACTGAAAAGTTCCACACATGGGAGATTCCTTCATATTCCGCGCGTAATGTATGCACATCCATTGTCGTTACCATCAACGACACCATTTTGCCTTTACTTCCTATGGGTGTAAGTTCATTGCTGTCCAGCCATATCTTGGTATCTGGTCTGGTAAGGATTGAGAACAATGTCACCGTACAAACAACGAGGTGCATAGGTTTCAAGTAAATGTGCTTTGAGAAGTTATGAACCGAAGGTTCTGATATTCTGAACTTAATACCTCTTCGCGGAGGCGCTGACGTTTAGAACCCAACAGACAGAGAAGACAGGACTGCTGCAGCTTCCTGAAAATGGCAAAGTTGGACGCATTCGTGTGACTATACATTCAGGTCTATAGGCCTAACTGAATGGACACACCCATTAATGAATTTTAAAAACAAAAGGTAAACGTTACCTATAGGCTACACATGCATAAGGCCATTCAAGCCACAGCAATTTAAAGCCAAAATGACATTTCCCTTACGCGTTACCAACACCAGCTGATTCACTCCACTACAGCTGTAAATTAAAATATAATTCTAATTGTACCTCCACTGTGATTCACTGAAACTGGTTCATGTAAACGAGTCATCAAATAACAAAAATGAAATACATAAATAAACAAATATGTACTCACCCAAAGAAGAAGAAAGCTGCAGTGCTATCAGTAATGAGAGAATAAACGCGGAGGCAAACCTGCAAATGTACAGATGTAGATTGCATTAGTGGAGCGCGTATTACGAGGACGTATTTATTTAATATACAAACCCACAGAAAATTAGCATATGTACATTTTCAGAGAATAGTTGAACTACTGTCCCTCTGTGAGAAAGCGATATGAGCGAAACGAAACAAAACATTCAGCTGTCGAGATCATTTCGCAACACATTACACCTACTAATACGGATATTGGGCGTATACTCAAACCCTTTGATTCTAAAATCAGACCGAGTAATTAGACAATTAGCTACACCTTTCAATTAAAATATTGACCACCCTTTTCACTCAGTTAAAAAAGTAAGATGAGTGAAACGAAGATTCGTCAGAATCAACATCTGTGTTAGGTTAAAAAAAAGCATTAGAACAATCTAACAGGACATTTTCTCTAGTTTTTCACGCAGGCTCTGTTGGTTTTTGTGGACATTAAACGCGGCAATACATTTAGGTTATAACCCTTATTGTTTGCAAGCATCCTATTGTGTTGAAGATAGGCTAACTGGTAGGGCAACACAGAATAAACGTGTCAGGTAAATATAAAAGCAAAATAATTACAAATTATATATTGAGTCCTTTCATATGCCGTAAATCTGGCGATGTGTTTAATTGAATCGTAGGGCATGTCGCCATGCAGAATTCTTACAGATCCTTCTAACCCAAATGCGATACTGCGTGGTCAAAAGCTGAATTTTGGTCTTATCTGACCGTAACACTCAGTAGGTACCAAATGCTGTTTGGCAACTCCAGGCTTATGTTTTTATTGCCCTAATTAGAGGCTCATTTCTGGCAATCCTTCCCAAAAGCCTGTTGATATTGAGATCGCGGCTCATGTTAGATTTGAAGACTTTGGTCTGTAATCAATCCACATTCGTCCTTAGCTTCAACAAAAAGGGCACACTTCTTTCAGAAATTCTGTTTGGTGAGTTAATTTTAGTGATCATGGAATTTACCAACCTGAAAAAAGATGTAGATTTTGATGGATTAAAAACGATAAGGGTGTACATTTTTATATATACTGCCTTCCAGAATTTTTACACTTTTACAAAGTGAACAAAGAAGGAAGGCTCTATAAATAAGCAATGAGCTCAATGAGCTATGTGTATAACATGTTTAAAAAGGGGGATATTTTCTTCAAAATAATAATAATAATAATAATATTATTATTAAAAAGGTAGCTAACATTAAACTCGGTGAAAATGCAGAAAGCGGAACTGTCTAAAGTGGGTGTATTTTATTTGGATTTCAGAAATATGTTTCCCGCAAAGACATAACCGATGCAAAAACCATAGCTTAAATGTTTGCTTTTTAGTTAGCCAACCAGCCAGTTGAATGAGTTAGAGATTTGCTTGAGTCTGAGGGGGATTTGAACCTGCGTCTGTCACTCGTCCATAATGTTTCATTGGCAAACGTGCTACCCAGTGAGCTACAAGGAAAACAGATGTTGGGGCTGCAAATTTTTGGTCTTTTAAACGTATGCACCTGTATGCATGTCCAATGAGGCAACCTATTCTGGCGCATTTGTGATGATGTATGATGATGATGACCTGGAACTTGTATAAATACATACAGCCATTCAAATTTGTGCATAATGAAAAACAGGATTGACAGAACATTTCTACTCTTCTGCCTCTTCATCCTCCTGTCTGTGTTCCGCCTGGCTGCGGATGTGGGTGTGAAGGATGAGGTCCACGGACAGCAGGCTTGACGCAGTGTGCAGGACGGAGAGGAGGAGCTGGTATTTACAGGCCAGGGACTCCAGCCCCCGAACCCTCCAGCTGGGGGGGGGGCGGCCCCAGAGGCCCTGAGGAAGTGTGACTGGGCATCCAGGAAGCGTGGGCCGGGGTACAGCCGCCTGGGCACGCTCAGTACGGCCCCCGCCACCAGCCGGCAGGCCGCGCGCAGGTCGGGGCAGCGCCGCTGGGAGGCCTGCTGCAGGAGGCAGTGGTGCAGTACGAACTCAAACGCGCCCCCTGCTGGTAGCACGCTGCCTGCCTCTATTAGGACACCTGAAGAGGCGGGGCCTGTTTCTCGGGTACGGCTCCCCAGTGCTCCTTCTTTCCCTTCCCCAAAATGGACGCTGGGCCGCTCTCCTGATGCCTTGCCATTTCGTAGCCAGTCCGGAATTGGATGTTCAGGTTCTGCTTCG
>NC_057951.1:1156092-1162786 GCF_018555375.3 Anguilla rostrata | reverse complement strand
TCGCGCTAAATGCGACATTTTGCCGGATCTAGAGGAACGCAATCGCGCTGTGGCTTCATTTAAATCCTTCTCAGGTAGGCCTGAATTTACGTCTGTGTCAGAGTCAGCCATTCTGCTCCTCAAAAATAATTTTTTTTCCTATAGAAACAAAAATTAATTTCCTTCAATTAGCGTAGTCCATTCAAACACTGTTTTTCTTCAAATTTCAAAGCCTTAAATTTGTTGCCCTGATTCAAAGGCACCCGATTATTTTCTCAAGCTGCATCGGGTTTTCTAAATAAAACATTCAAGTGTCCATACATTCAAAATAAACCTTGTAAAATCTAGTTCATTTCAATTCCAGTCCATATCATTCCATGTTCCATTAAATTATTTAGCTTTGAAGCACATACCTCCGCCCAGACGCTCTCCTTTGTTTGATGCATCCAGCGAAAAGCAGCCTCTCCAAGTTATTTCAATAATCCACAGCGAAATAATCCAGAGCCGGGTCATTGACTAAATGTAGTGGTAAAAATAGGTTCAGTTTCTGTCCTTTTTGTTTCCTATGTTCCAGTAAACGTTTCCCACTTTTATCCACTTCATTGGGAGTTGGGTGCAGTTGCTTGACGCGGGTTGTAATGAAATTAAAAATGCATTATTGTTGTTGTTCTTGTTGAATTTATTTACAAAATAAATTAACATAAAACTACAATAATAAACTTGAAATTAAAGTCCATTTAAAGTTTTCCAGATTCCACAGGTCCACTTTGGTTGTGCAAAACACAGTCAAATTCCATTATAAATTTATAATTAATAAATTCCATTATAATTTCAATTTAAATGTAGAACAGAATAAATAAACTTCATAATATCTTTTTGGGGTTCTTATTATAAACCAACATAAATTAATGGCTCCTGCAATTATTATTATTATTAGTAGTAGTAGTAGTAATAATAATAAATTCAGAAAAAAGTTGAACTGAGTGTATATTTTCCAGAAAAAAATGAGCTGAATTAGATTACACAACTCAAATGGGTGCCACCCATAGACCGTGTAACAAGACCAAGTTAAAACCTAGTGGACCGAAGCGGCCGACGTCACAAACATGCGCGGTGTAACTTTATCACTCACTCAGTCAGTCAGTCACAGACATTCGTGTTTGTAGGGCTGGCCCCGCTGTTGCGGTCTGGCCAAAAATAGGTCAGTTCTAAAGGCACCCCAAGAAAGCCTTGAGTCTCAGTAATTGTTGGTAGTGAGATCCAATCAAATCCCTGTTCGCTACCAAGAATCTACCAATGAATTGAAGGGGATAGCCAATCAGAGCGCGTATGTCTACCAAGACCAATCGCTTGCTCGAGTCTCTCGGGCTGAGAGACGCGCAAATATTGAATGAGGTAAATCGCTGTTTTATTTTCCTGCGTCGGTAGGTAAAGATAACCACAAATTTAACTGAATCATAACTGGGAAAAAGTTACGACAAGCTATGGATAAGTATGGTAACGTTACCAAATGTAAAGTAATAATTTTTACAGTGTTACCTTAGTTAAGTCAGCTTTAAACAAGGTAGCCAAGTAACGTTCACCGGTTTAAATTACGGTAGACGATCTAATCTGAGGAACTGTTCTTAATTTACATCAGGAGCAACAAGGTTAATATATTTTTAACCTTTAAGTGTATTTTCTCTGGCATTATAAATAGCTTGTTTTATATGAGTTTAATATATTATTTCAGCAGTTTTTATGCCTTTAATTTATCTGAATGATCCTTTGTAACTAGCTATCTGGATTGAACTATGGCCATTTTCTGTCATTTACAGCTAATCAAATAACCTTGCTCACACTGTAAGAAAATAAAATGTCCTAGAAATAACCTATAGCTAGCTGCATTTTTATTTTTCTTTCTTCATTGGGATGGCAGGTATTCCCACCAAGTTACGCCTTGGCGGGGCGGCATGCCACATACCTATACAGCACTGAGAGTTTGGCACTTTTCAGGGTTCCCCACAAATATAACCACAACAGCCATAGACACTCAGCCCTTAAAAACATTAATTTCTGTACATTCTGACCCCATTTCAACAGACAGAATTCATAAACAACTTCACATGTCCACACAATAAAGCCCCAAACTAAGGGGATTTTGCATTTTATCCTTCTTCTTCTTCTTCTTCTTCTCATTCTTATTTTTCCTGCCGCCTATCCCGCTAACAACATGTCTCCCCATTGGACATTTTACCGACATCAGCCAAATCTTCACATACACGACCCAATCAAAAAATCGCATATGCACGCAAAATACCCATGCCTTTTTACTCTGAAACATTTCCGTTTTAAACAGCTAATCTGACTGTGGCCTAGTGGGTAAGGTTGCAGTCTTGGAAACATGGGGTGTTAGGTTCAAGCCCAGCTAGGGTCATGTTTCTTTAACCTGCTTTTAATAATTAATAATTTTAATCACTAATAATTGTCTACTACTTCTCAATTATTGCTTTTGCACCATATCTACCCGCCGTTCACCGAACGTATACACTGCATTATGACGTACCGTCTGCACGTTCAGTTATTAACCGGCTACAATATTGCAAAGCCATATGGATTCAACAGGAGCTCTTCTGTGCTTACTGGCCTGTGTTCTTCTTTAAAACCACGGACAGGTTTGCTAATGATATTTCACGCATTGCATAGCTATGTCATGGTGCTGCACTAACAAAGTCACAGACTGGTAAACCTCCGGTTGAAGGATTGAATCCCGCCTCGCCCTCAGGCAGATCATTTCCTCTTTTACACTAACGTTTTATTACGCTTTTATATTTTCTTTACCAAAACTCACTCATGGCCACCCATATGCATTTCATGACGGCAAATGTATTCCTTTTATTAAAAAGTTACACCAGTTCACAACTGTGCCATTTCTACTAACTATATTTCTTCACTTGGCTACCGTACAAAACCTTCTTATCAGCAAACGCCACGTTATTTTCTCATATGCAAAGCCTTCTGGGACATGCGCGTCTGCTCCTATTCCCCACTATCAAGTTTTCCGGTTCTAGCTTAGCAAAACAGCGAAGAGGATTCCCACCTGCAGATAAGCCTATCAAAATGCCTTATAAACCATACAAACACTAAAAGTGCATCTCCACAAAATAACAGACAACGGAGCAGGACAGCAGGGTACGCAAGTTGCGACCTTGGGAGCTCTAATTCTATGGGCTTGCTGATTCTTTTGTCAATCAAGCCTCATTGGATGGCCGTCAAATCCGTGAGTACATACACTGGCCATATTTCACCTGCGTTTCTGATGCGTTTACACTTACACCACGGCACCCTTTGTCACAGCCACTGTTTTACATATAGGCCTATAGAACTCAGTGCGTTTCCACCGCAGGAACTAGGGTCTAAATTGAGTTCCTGGGCTATATTGTACCCCCCAAAAGGTTCCTGCTCGGGGGGTAGTACTTTCCGAAAGTACAGGAACCTTTTGGGTGGAGCTTGCAGCGCTGAACATTTCTGATTGGTCGAGTACTCGCAGCATTTTTTTCTGTTTATTTTCAGCCGCCATGTTTAAAAATATGCAGCCGCAAACCGATTTATTTTCATAATAACTTCAAATCAAACTTGTATGTTATGCGGCGCAGTAGCCTACTTTTGGTTATAGCCTGCCAACGTCTTGGAATTATAACGCGTGCTCTTCTGCTCTTTTCTTGCTTTAGTATTCGTTTTATAAAATGCTAAGCATTCGTGCTGGGACAGCATATTACGTACTAAAACATTCAAACGGATTAATTCGGTTGCTGAATATTTTCTTCCGGATTTTCTTTGTTAGCCCATTGTAATTGACTCAAAAGGTTTGATACAGTTATGTGAGGTATGCAGTAGTTCTGCCTAATTAACATTGATGCTACAGTACAAGCAAACTGGAAATCACCTTCCGCACTTTTTGTCAGGGTAAAATAACAGGTTAATTCTAGTAATCATCCCTTTAGCTTTTTCAGACTGCCGTAATTTTACTCAATTTTACTGCCATTTTTCAATTCCACGAAAAGACCAGGAAGACTATGGACTCATTTATGGTGCATGGTTCGCATCTGGAGGGCACACTTCGCTGCTCGGCTAGCAGTAACTTCGAAGGAAAGCAAACGGTGGCTGTACCACTACTAATTTACATTTTCACGCAAGTCCGAGTTTTCGTTCTATTCTTGTCATTTTGCGATTAGCCTATATGGAATTGACGACGAGAAAGTAATCAACCAGCAAATTGTTTACAACGTGTGCATGTTTTCTGCTGTTGTTGCCAGTTACATATAAATGTGAATGCATTCTGTCGCTTCAGATGTCAAGACATGAAAGCGAATGTTCGCATAAAAACATAATGAATGTGTTTGAGAGGATATATGAAAATCAATAAATACAAAAGTAACCATATATAGTCATTGTTGGTAACCCGTTGTATATAAGTGGAATAAACCCCTCCGGGCTGTCCCGGTTATTAGAAAATAATGTAGGCTACTTCAGTGGTAGTATGGGGTTACAGAAGAAATCATATGACAGATGGACCGACGACAACGTCGCTTTTTCATACGTCAGTGGGCTAATTTGCCTAATCTTCGCGGTACTTTAGACCCTGGTGGAAACGCAGACAACTATTGGCTGAAGGAACCTTTTAGCTCCTGGTAAAGTAGTTCCTGGGACTGAAAGTTCCGGGTAATTTTGGTGGAAATGCGGCTAAAGTTAAGCCACCTTACGTAAAAAAGAAAGAAAAAAAAAATCCATTTATATATTTAATAACAATTAGAGTTAATCTTCAAAGCTTTGAGCCGTGATTATAAATACCTGAGTGCAGATTACAAACATGAAGGTTGTATTTATGTGTAAGTATGTGTGTGTGTGTGTGTGTGTGTGTGTGTGTTTGTGTGTGTGTGTGTGTGTGTGTGTGTGTGTGTGCCTGTCCGCGTGTTTGTACATGTGCGCGGGTATGCTACATATGTGTGCATTTAGGTTTGAGTACTGTCCAGTCATTCAGCCATTTTTGCCAGATTATTTTTTACATGCTTTTTAAAAGTATACTTGCTATTGACACTTGAAATGATATACTTTGGCAGTGAATTCCATATTGAGATTGATTTGTAACTGATGGTCTGTTTAAGTAGGTTAGTTCTTGGTTTGGGTAGTGGTAGGTGACCATCGCTTGCGCCTCTTGTGCTATAACCATATTTTTTAGATACGCTTACTAACCGTTCAGCAAGGCCAGCAGGTTTATCAGAGCTTATTACTGATCTAAGGAACATCAGGTGACTTAGAGAAACCTTTTTAACAACTGAAAGCCATGAAAGGCATGAGTGCATTTGTATGGTACTAGTATGAATGGAGCAGCCCAGTGCCAACCGGGCTGCTTTATTCTGAGCAACCTGAAGTTTTTGCAAATCTTTTTTTGTTGCTGATGACCACATGACTGGACAATACTCAAGGTGCGATAAGACCAGTGAATGTATAACTTGTTTCAGTATAGTGGGTGTGAGATAGGATGAGCATTTTCTTGTCATACCAATCCCTCTACCCATTTTAGAGACGATGTTGTCTATGTGATCGGACCAAGACAATGAGCTTACAATTGTGAGACCCAAAAGTTTTATTGTCTTAACTTGTCGAATGATTGTGGTACCTATTACTAAGTTTAACTGTGGTTTGTTTACCAACGAATGTCTTGATCCGAACACAATAGACTTTGTTTTGGCAATATTAAGTACCAGTTTATTGCTCGACCCACTTATATACATCTGTCAGGTGTATTATTTAAAGTGGCAGTAAGCTCATTGGCCGATGCGGCAGCACAGTACAGAGTAGTGTCATCAGCATACATCACAACCTTTGTATTCTTTGTACACAAAGGCAGATCATTGGTGAAGATGGAAAACAGTAAAGGCCCCAGGCAACTGCCTTGTGGAACCCCACAATGTATGTCCTTTGAATTAGATACGCTGCCATTAAAGAACACTCTTTGCTTTCTTCCTGTGAGGTAGTCCTTTATCCAGGAGACTGCAGTACATGAAAAGCCATAGCACTCTAATTTCCATGATCTATTACATCGAATGCTGCACTAAAATCTAGCATGACTGCTCCCACCATCTTCCTATTATCAATGTATGTTATCCAGTCATCAGTCATTTCTGCAAGTGCAGTACATGTAGAATGGCTTTCTCTACAAGCATGCTGAGTATTGGATATCAATTTATTACTGGAGAAATAATCCTTAATTTATTTGAAGATAATCTTTTCATTTAATTTACTCGGTGCCGGTAAAATACTTATAGGGCGACTATTGGGCCCATTAAAAGCACTATTTTTATCTTTTGGAAGTGGAATGATTTTAGCTTCCTTCCAAAGAGTTGGACGAACCCCATGGATTAGACATTTATTGAATACATGGGCTATAGGAGTAGTGACGTAGGTGGCCGCTAATTTAAGCAATTTACCATCAAGATTATCTGTGCCAGAAGGGTTACAGTGGCTAAGTCACCCATTCGGCAGACAGTACCCGAGTAGTGTCCAGAAAAATCACAAACCTTGTATTCTTTTTACACAAAGGCAGATCATTGTGAAGATGGAAAACAGTAAAGGCCCCCCGGGAACCCTTGTGGAACCCCACAATGATGTCCTTTGAATTTGATAAGCGCCATTAAAGAAACTCTTTGCTTTCTTTTCCCGTGAGGTAGTCCTT
>NC_057951.1:1135561-1155992 GCF_018555375.3 Anguilla rostrata | reverse complement strand
GTGCTGCAGCAGAGTGGAAAATTCCACATACCTGCACTCTGCTGCAGCCCTGTCCTTGGTGCTGATCCTTGGAGCTCACCTGGTTTGTAGCTTGCTGTCCCTGGTCCTGAAACCTTCCAGTATTTCAGACGGGAGGTAATGTCCACTCACCACTTGTCCCAGCAGTCGCCGGTGGCGGGAGGCCCGGCCGCCCTGGTGCTTCTCGTGCTCTCTTGTGGAGCACCGATAGGGTCTCGGGGCGCCACAACAGACACACACATACATCAAATCTCATAGAACAGACAGGGACAAATCTGGAATTTAACTGAGCCATAAACTAGTACAGTAATACAATTCCTTCCAAAATATTCTGAACCCATGATAACAATTACTAAGACCGTTGAATATAAAGATTACCAGTGCTGAGGTATATTTTCAATGTCCAACATATGGAATATATTTAATGATATAATGGAAACTACCAAAATGACACATTTCTCAGATGATACAACAATTTTACAAAAAGTGTGCGTCACAATTTTTGGCACCCCTGTATTTGGTACTGTGTGCACCCTCCCCTCGCAGGGATAATGGCACTGAGTCTTTTTACATAACGTCTCATAAGACCAGAGAACACTTTGGGAGGGATCTTAAGACTCTTCCTCCATCCACAATCTTTCCAGATCCTGATGTCTTTGTTGATCCGTGCTTATGGGCTGTGCTGTTCAATTGAGTCACAGGTTTTCAGGGAGTTTCAGCAGTCTTTAGACTGTTGTAGCCATTGCACAATGATGCTTCTGCATCATTAACCTTTTTATTTGTGGATTTTAACGTGAATTTGGGGTCATTGTCTTGCTGAAAGATCCACTAGTTTCAGTCTGCTGGCAGAGGTAGTCAGGTTTAGGGCTAAATTGTCCTGGTACTTGGGTAGAGTTCACAATGCTGCTTTCCTTAACAAGGGCCTGAGGACCAGTGTGAGCAAAGTAGCCCCATAACATTAAAGATCCACCACCGTATTTTTCTTTTCAGTATGTGCATCCTTAAATCCATCCTACATCATATTCCTGGACATGGCTGTGAGGGGGGCTGGAGCCTCTCCCAGCATGCATTGGGCAAGAGGCAGGAAAAAACCCTGAACAGGTCACCAGTCCACCACAGGGCACACACACACCATGCACTTACACACTCATTCAAGCAATTTAGTGTCTCCAATTAGCTTAACCTGCATGTCTTTGGACTGTGGGAGGAAGCCCATGCAGACATGGGATGAGAATATGCAAACTCCACACACACCACCATGCTGTCCTCCAGCAGTTTTAAACTTCTTCATTATTGCCCTAACAGTAGTAACTAGCATCTTCAGTTTATTTTTTAATCCATTGCCTGATTTTCAAAGGTCAGCAACCATTTCAATTTTGTTCATCAGTTCTTTGTCTTTCTCTGTGGTGAAGATGAAAATTGGGTTTCAGAAACAGGTTCTCAGTTTAATCCTCCAGTGAAACAGGAAGCCATGGAAGGCCACAAGAGTTTCTCTTAATATTGATGTAGATTTAGTTTGATTTATAAGAATCTTTAGGGGTGCAAATTATTTTTATATATATTTGGGAAATAACCCTACCTGAATCCAACTGTCACACTAGAGGGCGCCAGTTCCCCCAATCTGTTTATTTTCTGTGCCTTTTTAGTGCTAATTAAGGTGTTGTTTCGCAAACATTTAACAGCCTGACCAGATCCACATTACAGGTACCTGCAACTGATTTATGACTAGTCAAAGACCTAATTTAATATCTCGAATTACATTTTGCTAGTAAGACTGAAGTTACTTTCGCCATTCAGCTGTATGGGACCTCCAATTAAAAGATATCTACAATTCAGTTTTGACTATCCAAAACGTGAATTCCAGATACCACCACTTAAATTATGACTCTTACCATCTTACCCATAGTCGGACGGTACACCGAGCAAAACCCGTGCCGTCAAGCCTAGTTCATGCATGTCTATGGTCAAAACCCCTGGTTCTCGCGCACCAATCAGAAGCCAGTACCCAGTGTTAGGACGAATTTAGCCTCGCGAGCCAGTCTCTTTTCTCACTTCGTTCAGCAGAAGGAGGAATTTCGACAGGTTGCCAATAGACGGACGCTTTTTCGCTATTTTCTTATAATAATGTGTGCCTGCGTTGTTCCATGTCCGTTTACCCTATAAACAAACAGCTTGAAACAAAGAACCACTTGTCACAAACACATACATATATGAATTGTAAGGTCAGCCAACCTTATTTTTTTCCTAGTGGGAAAACTAGGAAGACCTTTTGGAGAGAAAAAAAGAACAAATATTTCAAGAACAAAAATTAACCTACCTTAATTCTTGGCACATTTAGGCTATAATCAGTAAACTGTCAACTGTGACAGCAAGGTTTCTTTTTCCCTTCATTTATGAAAATAAATATTACTCTTTCTTATAAGGAATGATCAACAAAAACAATTACAAACCAAAACTATTTAAATAAATAATTGAAACATATAACAAAAAATAAATTAAAATAATTTGTAGACATCATTCGTTTACCTTCAACATATAAAAAGCGATTGTCAGCTCATCTGTGTTTTGTACCTGAGCGTGAGACGTTGTCATAAAATTTTTCCCGACCGTGAAAACTGCCTGACTTGTTTACATTTTGGACAGATGTGGCTAGCTGGTAAATCTGTCGCTGTTTCCGTCGCAGCACTTTCGACACAAGCACAATCGGAAGCGTTATCCTAAAATTTCTTCTTACCGCGAAGAGTACTTGACCCTAAACCGTAGTAATGTGTTAACACGGCGGCACAATTATATAGAGAAAAAACGCTATATTCAACTGCGAACCGGCACTAGCACCAGCCCAGAACCAGCACTAGGTTCGCGTTGGTGGAAAGGGGTATCGTCAGTTTCACGCCGTGTTAAAGTAAATGCTTCGTCATACTGGAGGTGCTTCCTCCCTTGCACGAAATATCCTTACTGCAGGTGTTACATTTTGCTGTGTCGTTATCTTTTTTAATGAAGCTAAGCCAAACTTTCGAGCGTTTGCTGCGGTCAGCCATGGTCCAGTATGTAAACAGATTTAAACGGTAAAAAGTGTCTGTTCTCGCGTGCTATGTTGACGTACTGCGTAACAAATGACGTGACGTTAGGTCCGCGTAGCTGGTCTTGGCAGATAAGTGCAGCTTTTATGGACTGTAAAATGCTTCCTGCAGTTCACTCGGGAGCGCGACTGAAATATGCAGAAGTTAGGAACCGAACTGCAGGATCGAAATGCACGTGCCTTATCGAATCCACGGTTCTTGGAAATTTGGTTCTTGATACCCAACCCTAATTTTACCTGCTATGGACCTCTTTTTAAGATGAGTCTTGAATAAAGTTGAAATGAAATTAAATATAGAGTAATCTCTGCCTAATATAATCACTCCACTGTATATTTTGCCTCAATATTGCAAACCAATTAATTTGATTTAGTAATGGGAATGATTTCCTATAAAATATAAAAGAATAAGTAACAACCTCTTGATCGTTTAATTAAAAACGAAATCCGGGTTTACACGGCAGCGTCAAATGTCAACAACGAGCGACAATTGACCTCCGTCTCGCTAGGCTACCTCCTCACGAGGTAGAAATGGTCATGGAATATCAAAAATATGGAAGTTAACTTTCTTAAAGGTTATTTCAATATTACTTTCTGGTCTAAATGGTAGGCCATGTTCGGACTCCGTGTGAGCTTTTAGCTTATCAGGCTACGCCTTAAACCCACCATTTTATTGCCAGTTGCAGTTGTCATTTTTTCTGAATTACGCGGGTTAACGCGATTATACCTGCAGATTTCTTCCCGCATCCCTTTACCTTCAGCATCTCTTACCTCAGTTCCACTCCACAACAGACTGTTTACTCCGTTTTACATTTAATTTAATTCCTTTTTTCCTGGGGATTCTTTCTCCTCCGTTATTGAAAGGACCGTTAAGTTTCAGTTTCTCTTTTGGACCGCATTTCCTCACTTACTGGCTGAACTGAATGTTCGATGGGCGGAGTTTTATATATCTCATAAAAACACGTTTTCAACGTACAAAAATGCCAAGTTACTCACACATACAAGACCAGTTCAGGCCTGCCATTAAAATTATTGATATCAAAATGACGCCAAGTTACGGTACTACAAACAATATAGGCTATTTTGCGTCACCGAAATTAAATAAGATGTATTCCAAAGCAATGCTACCCAATATTTCCTTAATTCTTTCAAGACTTTTTATCCTACGAGCAGGCTTATCATAAGCTCCCCAGAAACCTGATGATAAAGGCATTGTTCAGTTCTGTTGTGCAGAGTGACTGCAAATAACCATTGTAACACCCACAATTATAATATGGAGGTTATTTTCATATACACAACAATTTCTAGATGATCTTATTCAGATTCCTTCTCACATATAGCAAGTCATCTAGCAGAATTGCAGAGTGAGACACGCTGATCCTGGGGGAATATCATGAAACTCCACAACAGAGCCCATAACAATGCCTCTACATGCACAAGATGTCTTCCAGTGTGGAGAGTATGTATAATGTTCTTAAAATGTTTTCAGAAATTGCATGGCACTTTCTAAAATGGCCTTAACTTGATGCACTTAAAACTAGTTTTTCCTATACATATAAAGGTTATAGATAAATACTTGTGACCTTTGTGACAGAAATTAGTTGCACGTATATTATATGAAATACAGTGGATTTCATATAAGCCATCTCTACTGAACTTGACTTGACTTTATTGTCCCTGTAGAGAAATGTGGATTGCAGCACTGTGTTATGTTAAAGGGCATCACAGACGCAGACAATAGAAAGTTAGAAGCATTGCAAATGTCACAGTAGTGGTAGCACAGGAGTATACAATATGGAGGGATGCTACACAGGCAGCCCAATGTGACACAGACAGCTGGAGCAGCCAGATCAGCTGGTATTAGGCGTGGCTGGTGCCTGATGGCTCTCTGATGTCTTGGTGAGTTCCAGTTTTATTTTTGAAAGTAGAAATATATAACTTGACATAACTGTGAGACAATATTTTACAGTAAGATAAGATTGCTATTAAGCTACTTGAACCAATGCACATGCATTTGATTGCAAAAGCAATCTTCCTGCTCTCAACGAAGGCGGACGCTTTTTCCTCTGCTCCCTCCCTGCCCTTATCTGCCCCTGCTTGCTGCTCTCTTGTCTTGTGCTGCGTCTGTCTGAACTATCCAGAGCCTCTCTCTGCATTTCTCTCCGAAACCTAAAAGCATGGATCTGATCAACTGGTCTCTCAACGCAATTGATAGTATTTTCTCGACGAGAAGAACGGCTCAGGGAGAGCCCTCTTGCCCTGACGGAACGTTTGCAGCCGGATACACGATGGACTCCTGGAACGAGTGGAGGGTCGTGTGCCTGTCGATCCTTTCCGTTGAGGATGTTGAAGACATCTTGATTGGAATTATGATAACAGGCTTTCTGCTGTTTGGAGCTGGCAGCATCCTGATTTATCGCAAAATGCCAAAGGCGTTGGCAGCACTAATTGGGAAGCTGCCCGCCATTGAGGGAACGGGCAGGGCTGTCAACACTCAGACTCAAGCGATTTGTGAGCTCAATCGCAAACTGGATGCGATTGGATCGCAAATTCGCATGACGGATACCAACTTGGAGAAGTTGTCGGTTCGGCTCACTGAAATGGGCCACTAATTCGGATGATTGGAACAACGCTGAGAGAACCACAGGACTAAAGGTAGACGAAAAATGCAGAAGTCTGCCTGAACCCAAAACAATCCTTATCCTCATTGGCTCCCCACATCGGCCTTGGAAGGCTGATATCTCTCCACTCTCCTGGATTGTTATGCAGACAGATGCTCTGCCCTACCCCCACCTCCCTGCTCCTATGGAACTTTGTCTCTGGATCAGACTCTTCGAGGTCGTCTCCTCGTCATCAGTATCAGACGGCAGAGACAATGTTGAGACTGTGGTGGAGATGAAGTCCATGGACTTACACACACACGCACACGAAGATACATAACACACACACCACCTCCTACTCAACGCCTTCTTGGCTCCCACCCCCCTCCCTCCCCGTTACAGTGCAGTCTGCTGAGGGTTGATGCGATGCGCCTGAGCGGCTGCGCGCTCCCCCCAGTGTCTGTGCTGCGACACTTCCCCTCCCCGACACCCTACCCCCCTACCACATGTGCAAGTCTTCGAGTTTTGTTGTAATGTTTGTAATGTTTTTATGATGTTGCTATGTGCTGAGGTTTT
The DNA here is from genome assembly GCF_018555375.3 of Anguilla rostrata. NCBI lineage: Eukaryota > Metazoa > Chordata > Actinopteri > Anguilliformes > Anguillidae > Anguilla > Anguilla rostrata. The sequence continues at coordinate 1,149,722 of NC_057951.1, read as the reverse complement.
TCTTCGTTTCAATGAAACGAGTGCCCTCTCGTTTCATTGAAAGGACTGTTTTTTTCCTCCTCCTTCCTCCTGTTCTCTCATTTCTCATCTAATAAGTTGGCGCCGCAGATGGCTGCCTCGGTGTGTTGACCAAAACAAATTCCTCGTATGTGCAAATGTACTTGGCAATAAAATACGATTCTGATTCTGAATTGTCAAGCTGAGAAACATTAGCTATAATATGAATGCTGACTTCAGTGACTATTGAGCATGTGGCTCCATCTATTGGTGGTTTCTTTAATAGGTTTTATAAAAGGTTGTCAAGTTTTGAATGCTATCACATTATCAATTGTATATTATGTTAAATGTCATTAAAACAAATTATTATTATGATTATTACTATTACTATTATTGTAGTGGTAAAAATAGGTTAAGTTTCTGTCCTTTTGTTTCCTATGTTCCAGTAAACGTTTCCCACTTTTATCCACTTCACTGGGAGTTGGGCGCAGTTGTCTGACGCGTGTTGTAATGAAAATAAAAATGCATTATTGTTGTTGTTCTTGTTGAATTTATTTACAAAATAAATGAACATAAAACTGCAATAATAAACTTAAAATTAAAGTCCATTTAAACTTTTCCAGCTTCCACGGGTCCACTTTGGTTGTGCAAAACACGGTCAATGACCGTTTCCGCTCGCACCCGTCTACTCCCGCTGGCCCGCCTCACCGCACCATCTTAAATATAATTTATTCCCCCTTCTCCTATAGAGGGACACACTCATAAAATAATCAATGCACACTAAACAATAAATAACAAATACATGATAAATTCCATTATAATTTCAACTTAAATGTAGAACAGAATAAATAAATAATTCCTTCATAATACCTTTTTGGGGTTCTTATTATAAACCAACATAAATTAATGGCTCCTACACACCGGCCCCTAATTGTGTGTCTATGCAACAATTACAAACAGAAATGCTATATAAGGAGCCATTCATGTATTCTAAACATTAAAGAAAAATCAAGAAATGAGAGTGAATGTACAATGTGGTACTTATCTTTATGTCTTGCCAAGCAGGTCAATCTTCATTCAGTGACCTCTGAGCCTTCAAGAAGCAGGCAGAGCTTTGTCACTGGTCTTTCCAAGACTCCAGTCTTAGTCTTGAGTGTAACAGCTCTTGTTAGTCCTTTAGAGTCAGGCTGGACTTTGAGTACCTTTCCAAGAGGCCAGGATCCACGAGGAGCTGTGCTGTCGACCACCATTGCGACATCCCCTCTCTGGAATCCTCTTTTTACAGTAAACCATTTCTGTCTCTTTTGTCATTTAATGTACAAGTCAGACTTCTGGAACAATCCAGGTGGGAAAGCAGGATGAGTCTTTAAAAGGAGAATGTGGTTCGGAGTCAGCGCCTCAAGGTCTTTTTCATCCTCTGTAACAGTGGTAATAGGGCAGCTGTTTAATTAAGATGGCTTCACACAGTAGAGTTTCAAGACTTTCGTCATCGAGTTCTTGTTCTTTCAGGATGGAATAAAGAATTTGTCGCACCATGCGGACAAGTTTTTCCCAAACTCCACCATGATGAGAAGCTGCAGGAGGATTAAAACTCCATTAAACTCCTTTCTGAAGCGTTTCTTTCTGGATCTCAGAGATGGCCTTTTGCAGCTCATTTTTTGCACCAACCAGGTTGGTCCCATTGTCAGATTAGATGTGTGTGACTTGACCTCTCCTACACACAAACCCTCTCAAGGCGTTAATACAAGAGTCAGTGTCCATCGAGTGAGCCATTTCAAGGTGTATGGCAAAGATTTACTCCATACCTTTTCACGTGACTTCTTCCTCTTTTTACGTCAAAAGGCTCAAAGTAGTCTAGTCCAACATTGCTGAATGGTGGAAGATCAGCTCTTAGTCTCTCCTTGGGAAGATCTGCCATCTTTTGCTCCCCCATCTTGCCTCTTATGCGTCTGCACACAACACATCTGGATATTACCCTACGAGTAGCGGAGTTGGCATTAACAATCCAGTACTTTTGCCGGAGTTGTGAGAGGATGTGATTTCTGCCGCTGTGCCCAAGGTGTTCATGTATATGACGAAGCACAAGAGTGGAAATGTGATGATCCTTTGGCAGAATCATTGGTCGCTTGGCCTCATCAGGCATTGCTGATCTCCCTCCTACTCGTAAAACTCCATCCTCTAGCACTGGATCAAGCTTGTAGATGCTACTTTGTCTGTTGAAGGCCTTTCCAGTAGAGGATGTTTTCTCTAACTTTTCCATTTCATCTGAATATCTCTGTCTTTGGCAGAACACAATGATGGCCCTTTCTGCTTTCAACAGATCATCCAAACTTACTGACTGTCTTCCAAGTGTAGTCTTAAAAGCTTGTATTTGGTCACATCATTTTGCTCTGGGCTCTTGTTTGAGACTTTGTGTCATGACTAGACTTGATTTCTTTTCTTTCACTCTGAGTGACCGAAGAATGTCTTTTAATTTTAAATACCACGCCACTGCTCTCTTTAACTATGATGACAACACTGAACACAGCGGTGCTTCTTTTCACCTCTGGATCATCCTGAGAGAGTGAGAGGGACTCCATGGGGATTTGAGGCCATTCCTCTTCTGTCCTCCACAGAAACTCTGGTCCCTGGATCCATTCCTTGCACTTGACCAATGTGCTTGCACTCACACCTCTTGATGCCATGTCAGCTGGATTCAGTTTGGTTCTGATGTACCTCCATTGTGATACATCTGTGTTGTCCCTTATGAGAGAGATTCTGTTGGCCACAAAAGTGTGAAATCTTGTTTGCTCATTTGCTATGTACTTCAAAACAGATTGACTGTCGGTCCAAAAGGTTGACTGACTGAGCTTTAACTCCACCTCCTTTCTCAGCATCTTGTCAACTTTAACAGCCAGCACTGCTGCTGCCAGTTCCATGTGAGGGATGGTCATCTGTTTTAGAGGAGCCACTCTTGCTTTACCAAGCATGAAGGATACATGTACCATATGATTGTCTGCAGTCAATCTGAGGTAACTTACTGTGCCGTACCCATGATCGCTGGCATCGGAAAAGTGATGTAGCTCAGTTTGTCTGAGTGGTCTAAATCCAGATGGTTTCACGCAAGGAGCCACTTGGAAGTTCTCCAACACATCAAGATGATCGATCCATCTTCTCCATTTGTCAGATGCAGCTTGAGGTATTCTGCTGTCCCAGTCATGTTTGCTCCTGCAGAGCTCCTGAAGAAGCAACTTTACAGGTAGAGTGAGAGGGCACAAGAAACCAAGTGGGTCATAGATTGAGCTCACTATGGACAGCATGTTTCTTCGAGTGTGAGGTTTATCTTTCACAATGATGTTGAACTTAAACATGTCATCCTCAACACTCCATAATAATCCAAGTGCTCTTTCTATTGACAGTTTGTCTCTGTCTAGGTCCAGTTCCCTGACCTCATGGGCTCTGTCCTCCTTTGGAATATGCGCGAATACAGTTCGGCTGTTGCTCATCCATTTGGTCAGACGGAATCCTCCTTATTGACAGAGAGGTGTAAGCTCTTTGACCGGCTCCACTGCTTCCTGTTCAGATGGGAGGGACTTCAAGCAATCATCAACATAAAAATTGTTCTCAATAGTGCTTATTACCTTGGGATGAAGCATGCTCTTGTTGTCTCTAGCTGTCTGCCTAAATGCAAAGTTTGCACAACTTGGAGACGATACCGCTCCAAAAAGGTGCACCAACATGCGGTCCTCAACTGGAGGCTTACTGACATCACCATTAGGCCACCACAGAAATCTTAAGAAGTCAACATCAGATTTTGACACTCTGACCTGATGAAACATTGTCTGAATATCTGTCATCACTGCAACAGGCTCTTTTCGGAATCTTGTAAGAACACCAAAAAGAGAGCTTGTCAGATCTGCACCTTGCAAGAGTTCAGAATTTAAAAATGTGCCACGAAAAGTTGCACCACAATCAAAGGCAACCTTTATGGTACCTTTCTTGTGGTGGTATACACCTTGGTGTGGGATGCAGCAGACTTTACCATCAGATCTTTTCTATTCATCCTGTCGCACCACCTCTGCATGTCCTTTGTTGATGACTTCTGTGAGGAATTCTGTGTATTCAGTTTTGAATAGGTCATTCTTTTGGAACTTCTTTTTTAGACTAGAAAGATGCTGCTCTGCCACCTGGTGGTTATCTGGCATAACTAAGTCTTTTCTTCTAAAAGGTAAGTTCAAAGTATAATGTCCATCTAGCAAATTGAGTTTTCTGCTATAGTCATGAATCTCTTGTCCTCCAGGGACATTTCAACTTTGTCCTGTGAGCATTCATGGTTATACTGCTGCAACAACAGCTCTTCCAGGTTTGTAACAAAAGTTCTATTTGCCTTGACTTTAGGACAGCTATTCATGCAACTTTCATTTAGAGGACCTTTAACAACCCAGCCCAATATGGTTTTAACTGAGTATGGCCCATCGCTTTGACTGTTGACTACTTCCCATGGTTCTAGAGCCTTTGGAACATTGCTGCCAATCAACAACTCCACGTCGGCTTTGATTCTAAGAATGTTCACCTCACTAAGGTAAGGAAATCTAGAGAGATCATCATTGGTGGGAATGCTATATGTGTCTACTGGCATGCTTCTCTGAGTGTATACCTCTGGTAATGCAATGGAGTTGTTTTCATCTACAGCAGAGACCTGTAACCCTGTGATGACGTCTGAGCTCACAGGCTTCTCCTGGGACATAGGTCAGAACAAGATGTTGGTTTTTCTCCCTGTGATGTTCAATTTACTAATGAGGCTCTTTGTGCAGAAGGTTGCAGAACTACCAGGGTCAAGAAATGCATACGTATATATTACTTTGCTTCCTTTTGAGTGTTTTACCTGAACTGGCACAATGAAAAGCATGCACTCTGTGCTACTCTCTTTGTCACCAGCCCCAGAATGCTCACCAGCTCTGAGCGACACCTGCACACTACTCACATGGGCTTTCACTGACTGTTCTGCCTTGATATGTAGTACACTAGGATGGTTTTTCTTGCATATAGAGCAACTGAGATGCCCTGTGCAGTCTTTGCTCACATGCCCAGCCTCATTAAACATCCAAAACAGACTCCATTCTGTCTTAGGAATGTGATCTTTTCCCTGTGTACTTTATTTCCAAATTCAGAGCATGATTTCAGTTCATGGTCCCCTTTGCAGATCAGGCATGAGATATTTGGGCCTCTAGGTTCCTGGTTTGATTTCACATTAACATTGGTGGCAAAGGTTCCTTTTGATTTGGGCCTCACTGTTATTTTAGGCTTTGCCTTAGCAGAGCTCAAATCCTGAATGTTGCCATATATTGGGTCTGAAATTATATTAGCTTGTCTCTCAATGAGAGAGACCAGATTGACTGTTCTGACTCTACTAGTACATTGCAGCTCACATGCCTTCACGCGCCACTTTTCTCTGAGCTTATATGGGAGCTTAAGAACAATGTTCCTCATATTAGAAACTGTATCCAATTCTTCCATGTACTCCAGTTCCATGGCATTGCAACAGGTTCTAAGGAACAGTGCCAAGTCCCGTAAAGCCTTTGAGTCCTCAGATTTGATAGTAGGCCAACCAAGGGCTTTCTCCATATAGGCACAAGAAATTCTGTATTAATTTCCAAAGTGCTCCTTCAATAATGTCTTTTCTTTCTGATAGCCTCTGTTTGGATTCATATGTTGACAGCTTCTAACAAGCTCCTGAGCTTGTCCTCTCGTGTATTGAATAAGAAAATGTAACTGGTCTTCATTATCATCTGTTTTTCTTTCAATCATGTGTTCAAAACAATGGATGAAAGATGTATACTGCAGAATGTCTCCATCAAAAACTGAGAGGTTTCATTTTGGTAAAATAGAAAGAATCTGTTGTTTTACAAGAATGTTTGTCAATTCATTCTGCTTTTTAAGTATGCTAGAAAGATTTACAGACTCCTGATGGGGGCTTATTAGAAGAGTGCTTTTGTCCCTTGCCTGAGATGTATGTTGAGTGGCCTGTGTGAAAGTACTCTGGAGAGTGCTATGCTGAGACTGTGGTTGGGCAGTGCTGCTAGTATGAGCAGAAGGCTTAGAGGTATCTGCACTAAGCAAGACAGGAAACTGTACTTGAACACCCTGTTTAGGCCGTATATCTGGTCCACTTATGCCAATCAACGGTGATGGTTTCTCCAGTGTTGCATCATAATATGCATTCATTGCATCTGATTGTATTTCATTTGCTGTACAATTCCCATCAACAGAAGTTTCCGCATTTTTGAGGTAGTTAATTTTCGCTGTGTTGGCTGCCAATTTAGTTTGAATCTCTAGCGTCTCTTCTTTTCCTAATTTCTTCCTTTTGCAGATCAAGTTGCTCTTGCTGTTTTTCTAGAGCGTGCTTCTCTTGCAACCTAGCAGCCAACAGAGCTGCGCGCTCTGCTTCTGCGCAAATGCGCGCTGAAGCTGTGAATGAGACACTTGATTTTGAACTACTAGATCTGCTGGACCTGTCACTTCTGATAGAGGAAATAACTGACAGTTGATCCTCATCATTTGGACAAACATTTGAATTAAATTCAGATCACATTTATAAGAAAGGCGTTAATTTGTGCAATGCTCGGTTCGTACCAGCCTTTTAAATCCTCCTTTTTATCCTCTTCATTCAACATTTGGATGTATGATACACGAAGACCTTTGAATTCATTAAGCATGTCATTGAATTTCGCCAAGTTTCCCTTAACTTCATCAACATGCTCATCGTCAGCCTAGAGAGAATTACCAATGTTCATTCTTCGCGTTAAATGCGACATTTTGCCGGATCTAGAGGAACGCAATCGCGCTGTGTCTTCATTTAAATCCTTCTCAGGTAGGCCTGAATTTACGTCTGTGTCGGAGTCAGCCATTCTGCTCCTCAAAATTAATTTCCTTCAATTAGCGTAGTCCATTCAAACACTGTTTTTCTTCGAATTTCAAAGCCTTAAGTTTGTTGCGCTGATTCAAAGGCACCCGATTATTTTCTCAAGCTGAATCGGGTTTTCTAAACAAAACATTCAAGTGCCCATGCATTCAAAATAAACCTTGTAAAATCTAGTTCATTTCAATTCCAGTTATGTCCATATCATTCCATGTTCCATTAAATTATTTAGCTTTGAAGCACATACCTCCGCCGAGACGCTCTCCTTTGTTTGATGCATCCAGCGAAAAGCAGCCTCTCCAAGTTATTTCAATAATCCACAGCGAAATAATCCAGAGCCGGGTCATTGACTAAATGTAGCGGTAAAAATAGGTTCAGTTTCTGTCCTTTTGTTTCCTATGTTCCAGTAAACGTTTCCCACTTTTATCCACTTCATTGGGAGTTGGGTGCAGTTGCCTGACGCGGGTTGTAATGAAATTAAAAATGCATTGCATTGTTGTTGTTCTTGTTGAATTTATTTACAAAATAAATTAACATAAAACTACAATAATAAACTTGAAATTAAAGACCATTTAAAGTTTTCCAGATTCCACAGGTCCACTTTGGTTGTGCAAAACACAGTCACATTCCATTATAAATTTATAATTAATAAATTCTATTATAATTTCAATTTAAATGTAGATCAGAATAAATAAACTTCATAATATATTTTTGGGGTTCTTATTATAAACCAACATAAATTAATGGCTCCTGCAATTATTATTATTATTATTATTAGTAGTAGTAGTAGTAGTAGTAGTAGTAGTAGTAATAATAATAAATTCAGAAAAAAGTTGAACTGAGTGTATATTTTCCAGAAAAAAATGAGCTCAATTAGATTACACAACTCAAATGGGTGCCACCCATAGACCGTGTAACAAGACCAAGTTAAAACCTTGCTCGAGTCTCTCGGGCTGAGAGACATGCAAATATTGAATGAGGTAAATCGCTGTTTTATTTTCCTGCGTCGGTAGGTAAAGATAACCGCAAATTTAACTGAATCATAACTGGGAAAAAGTTACGACAAGCTATGGATAAGTATGGTAACGTTACCAAATGTAAAGAAATATTAATTTTTACAGTGTTACCTTAGTTAAGTCAGCTTCAAACAAGGCAGCCAACTAACGTTCACCGGTTTAAATTACGGTAGACCATCTAATCTGAGGAACTGTTCTTAATTTACATCAGGAGCAAAAAGGTAAATATATATTTAACCTTTAAGTGTATTTTCTCTGGCATTATAAATAGCTTGTTTTATATGAGTTTAATATATTATTTCAGCAGTTTTTATGCCTTTAATTTATCTGAATGATCCTTTGTAACTAGCTATCTGGATTGAACTATGGCCTTTTTCTGTCATTTACAGCTAATCAAATAACCTTGCTCACACTCTAAGAAAATAAAATGTCCTAGAAATAACCTATAGCTAGCTACATTTTTATTTTTCTTTCTTCATTGGGATGGCAGGTATGCCACATACCTATACAGCACTGAGAGTTTGGCACTTTTCAGGGTTCCCCACAAATATAACCACAACAGCCATAGACACTCAGCCCTTAAAAACATTAATTTCTGTACATTCTGACCCCATTTCAACAGACAGAATTCATAAACAACTTCACATGTCCACACAATAAAGCCCCAAACTAAGGGGATTTTGCGTTTTCTCCTTCTTCTTCTTCTTCTTCTTCTTCTACTTCTTCGCATTCTTATTTTTCCTGCCGCTTATCCCACTAACAACATGTCTCCCCATTGGACATTTTACCGACATCAGCCAAATCTTCACCTACACGACCCAATCAAAAAATCGCATATGCACGCAAAATACCCATGCCTTTTTACTCTGAAACATTTCCATTTTAAACAGCTAATCTACCTGTGGCCTAGTGGCTAAGGTTGCAGTCTTGGGAACATGGGGTCTTAGGTTCAAGCCCAGCTAGGGACATGTTTCTTTAACCTGCTTTTAATAATTAATAATTTGAATCACTAATAATTGTCTACTACTTCTCAATTATTGCTTTTGCACCATATCTACCCGCCGTTCACCAAACGTATACACTGCATTATGACGTACCGTCTGCACGTTCAGTTATTAACCAGCTACAATATTGCAAAGCCATATGGATTCAACGGGAGCTCTTCTGTGCTTACTGGCCTGTGTTCTTCTTTAAAACCACGGACAGGTTTGCTAATGATATTTCACGCATTGCATAGCTATGTCATGGTGCTGCACTAACAAAGTCACAGACTGGTAAACGTCTGGTTGAAGGATTGAATCCCGCCTCGCCCTCAGGCAGATCATTTCCTCTTTTACACTAACGTTTTCTTACGCTTTTATATTTTCTTTACCAAAACTCACTCATGGCCACCCATATGCATTTCATGACGGCAAATGTATTCCTTTTATTAAAAAGTTACACCAGTTCACGACTGTGCCATTTCTACTAACTATATTTCTTCACTTGGCTACCGTACAAAACCTTCTTATCAGCAAACGCCACGTTTCTACATTCGTGTTTCGGCGCCTGTTCTCTATCTAGCCACATACAAACAATTACTACGTATGCACGTCCTGCAACTCCCCATTAAAACATTACATTCAAAATCATGACTCACTCATAATTATAACTACTAGTACTGAACATGAGAAAAGCACATCAGTGTAATAGCTTTCACACGTTACTTAACCCATCACTTTAACAGCTAATGTTATATAGCGACTGTTATATATACCATTCCATAAGGAAACTAAGCTTGCTCATGCTCACTTCATTTACTTCGCACTATAGTCTGTGATCATGTCAACCTTCACCTACATGCCCATTCTGCTAAAAACATATTGTTTCAACTATGCAATTTCATCATTTCATCCTAATTTCGTTCACACTGTTCTTATTTTCTCATATGCGAAGCCTTCTGGGACATGCGCGTCTGCTCCTATTCCCCACTATCAAGTTTTCCGGTTCTAGCTTAGCAAAACAGCGAAGAGGATTCCCACCTGCAGATAAGCCTATCAAAATGCCTTATAAACCATACAAACACTAAAAGTGCATCTCCACGAAATAACAGACAACGGAGCAGGACAGCAGGGTACGCAAGTTGCGACCTAGGGAGTTCTAATTCTACGGGCTTGCTGATTCTTTTGTCAATCAAGACTCATTGGATGGCCGTCAGATCCATGAGTACATTCACTGGCCATATTTCACCTGCGTTTCTGATGCGTTTACACTTACACCATGGCACCCTTTGTCACAGCCACTGTTTTACATATAGGCCTATAGCAAACCGAAACTGCTAAACAGTACACGCTCATCAGACTGTACAAATTCACACAAGGATAGCCATAATCCACAACCGTTTCTTACAGGGTCACTTCACATTTCTCACTCTCAAATGATATCTCATAAAAAACACGTTTTCAACGTACAAAAATGCCAAGTTACTCACACATAGACCAGTCCAGGCCTGCCATTAAAATATTGATATCAAAATGACGCCAAGTTACGGTACTACAAACAATATAGGCTATCTTGCCTCACCGAACTTAAATAAGATGTATTCCAAAGCAGTGCTACCCAACGTTTCCTCAATTCTTTCAAGTCGTTGAAAACGTGTTTTTTATGAGATATATATGCACTGTTCAGATGCTTACACAAGGACAACTAAGTTAAGCCACCTTACGTAAAAAAGAAAGAAAAAAATCCATTTATATATTTAATAACAATTAGAGTTCATCTTCAAAGCTTTGAGCCGTGATTATAAATACCTGAGTGCAGATTAGATATGTATTTATGTGTAAGTATGTGTGTGTGTGTGTGTGTGTGTGTGTGTGTTTGTGTGTGTGTGTGTGCCTGCCCGCGTGTATGTACGTGTGCGCGGGTATGCTACATATGTGTGCATGTAGGTTTGAGTACTGTCCAGTCATTCAGCCATTTTTGCCAGATTATTTTTTACATGCTTTTTAAAAGTATACTTGCTATTGACACTTGAAATTATATACTTAGGCAGTGAATTCCATATTGAGATTGATCTGTAACTGATGGTCTGTTTAAGTAGGTTAGTTCTTGGTTTGGGTAGTGGTAGGTGACCATCGCTTGTGCCTCTTGTGCTATAACCATATTTTTTAGATACGCTTATCTAAACCATTCAGCAAGGCCAGCAGGTTTATCAGAGCTTATTACTGACCTAAGGAACATCAGGAGACTTAGAGAAACATTTTTAACAACCGAAAGCCACGAAAGGCATGAGTGCATTTGTATGGTACTAGTATGAATGGAGCAGCCCAGTGCCAACCGGGCTGCTTTATTACTGAGCAACCTGAAGTTTTTGCAAATCTTTTTTTGTTGCTGATGACCAGATGACTGGACAATATTCAAGGTGCGATAAGACCAGTGAATGTATAACTTGTTTCAGTATAGTGGGTGTGAGATAGGATGAGCATTTTCTTGTCATACCAATCCCTCTACCCATTTTAGAGACGATGTTGTCTATGTGATCGGACCAAGACAATGAGCTTACAATTGTGAGACCCAAAAGTTTTATTGTCTTAGTCGAATGATTGTGGTACCTATTACTAAGTTTAACTATGGTTTGTTTACCAACGAATGTCTTGATCCGAACACAATAGACTTTGTTTTGGCAATATTAAGTACCAGTTTATTGCTCGACCCACTTATATACATCTGTCAGGTGTATTATTTAAAGTGGCAGTAAGCTCATTGGCCGATGTGGCAGCACAGTACAGAGTAGTGTCATCAGCATACATCACAACCTTCATATTCTTTGTACACAAAGGCAGATCATTGGTGAAGATGGAAAACAGTAATGGCCCCAGGCAACTGCCTTGTGGAACCCTACAATGTATGTCCTTTGAATTAGATAAGCTGCCATTAAAGAACACTCTTTGCTTTCTTCCTGTGAGGTAGTCCTTTATCCAGGAGACTGCAGTACATGAAAAGCCATAGCACCGTAATTCCCATGATCTATTACATCGAATGCTGCACTAAAATCTAGCATGACTGCTCCCACCATCTTCCTATTATCAATGTATGTTATCCAGTCATCAGTCATTTCTGCAAGTGCAGTACATGTAGAATGGCTTTCTCTACAAGCATGCTGAGTATTGGATATCAATTTATTACTGGAGAAATATTCCTTAATTTATTTGAAGATAATTTTTTCATTTAATTTACTCAGTGCCGGTAAAATACTTATAGGGCGACTATTGGGCCCATTAAAAGCACTATTTTTATCTTTTGGAAGTGGAATGATTTTAGCTTCCTTCCAAAGACTTGGACGAACCCCATGGATTAGACATTTATTGAATACATGGGCTATAGGAGTAGTGACGTAGGTGGCCGCTAATTTAAGCAATTTACCATCAAGATTAACTGTGCCAGAAGGGTTACAGTCGGGTAGTGACATTAACATTTCCATAACCACATCTCTGCTGATCTGCTGAAACTCAAAGTGGCAGTTATTATTTTCCATTATGCCTTTACTAATTCATTTGTTTGATACTGCACCATCACTAGATTGCATGTTGCTTCTGAGTTTGTCAACCTTACCTATGAAAAAGTCATTAAAGTAATTTGCGATTTCATATGGTTTTGTTATAAATGCTCCATTAGATTGGATAAATGAAATAGACGTGTTAGATGTCCTGCCCATTATTTCATTCATTGTAGTCCATAGTTTTTTTCCCATCATTTTTTACTTCATTAATCCTATGCTTGTAATATTCTTTCTTTTTACTTTTATTTAACTTAGTCACAAGATTCCTTAATTTACAGTATTCTTGTCTAACTGATAGACTACATACTCTATTAACTGTTTTCTTTGCATTGTCTCTTAAAGTCATCAAATCTTTCAACTCTTTATCAATCCATAGAGCATTGTTAGCTTTTACTGTAAATTTTGTCAGTGGAGCATGACCATTCACAATTTTCATGAATAAATTCATGAACTAAGTGCAAGTGCAGCTTCAGAATCATTCTCATTGCATACATTAGACCATTGTACCTGTTCCACTTCTTGCAGAAATGTTTCTGTTTTAAAATGTTTGTGCGATCTCTTATAGATAACCTTATTACCCCCGTTGGGGATTTTGTTCTTTCTAGACAAAGCAACCAAGTAATGATCACTAAATCCAACTGATAGAGAAACTGCCTTTGAGCAGTGCGCAGGATTATTTGTAAAAATATGATCCATACATGTTTGAGGTTTTGCCAAACTTATTCGTAAAAATTGTTGTTGGAAATGACATGACTTGAGTTAAATTACAGGCCTGAGTCATAGAATATAACTTTCAATGGGCACCTAGTGTCCAGCCAATCAATGTTCATATCTCCCAGTACATATAATTCTCTATTTTCATCAGAGGCTTTATCTAACATGCCGCACATCTCTTCAAGATCAGCACTCGGAGGCCTGTAGCAGCAGCCAATAAGAATGGGTTTTAGGTGGGGTAGGTGAACTTGCACCCATAGAGCCTCCATGTTGCTGATTATTAGGTCTGCCCTGTATACTGCTGGAATATGGCTTTGGATGTAGACAGCAACACCACCACCAAATCTACTTCTGTCCTTTCTAAAGATATTGTACCGGTGTATTGATATCTCCTCATTTTCAAATGATGAGTCCAAGTGGGTTTCTGATATAGTTAGAATGCGGATATTGTATAACTGTACTAGGCAACCAATTTCATGTATTTTGTTCCGCAGACTACATACATTCAGATGAGCCATTAACAAGCCTTTTTTTTGGTAATTTCATCATAGCATCAAGGTAAAATCAACAGGCCCCTTTCCTACAGTTGGGGTTTGTGCTCTTTGTTGATATACAGGGTTTTATGTTTTTTTCTTTTTGACAACCCGGGGAGTGTGAGCTTGTCAAACTTAAACTGCATGTCTCCGTTTTTTTCTGGCTTCCCCGCATTTTTAGGTATCAGCTCCCTTTCTTTTGTCTCAAGGGCCCCGGTAGTCTTCACTAATAAATATTTTTTGTCCCCTTGAGTTTTTTTAGCATTCCACAAAAATTTTCTTGTCCTTTAAACCGGGGGAAAATTTTACTACAAAAGGACCGGCCTATAACTTTCCTTTCCGGCAAATAGATTCATTCCCAGTGTTTGACTGGACATTGTTGGGCATTTTCCATGCGATGGGCTTTCAATTTTTTTTTGGGTTTGGGTTTCCCGATCCAGTTTTTCCAAAAAATTTTGGGAATTTT
>NC_057951.1:1093022-1135461 GCF_018555375.3 Anguilla rostrata | reverse complement strand
GTCCGGGACTGCCAGCCAGCCACCGCCAGGACGGGAGACGGCTCAAACAAAAACAGAAATAGCATTAACAAAAAAAACCACCAATCCCAACAAAACCAAACTAACTAAAGCTAAAAGTCCTCGTCTGAGGAACCCAACATTCACCCCCGGCCTCTCTCGCGTTCTCCCTCTCACCTGCCTCCTTAACCCTGCAAGCTCGTTAGGGCAAACACGAAACAGCTGCGCCACACCCCCAACTCCCGCGACCGGCGAATCGGCTTACGCCCCGATCTGCATGTGCACCCAGACTCCAATGATCAATCCCCCAGCGAATCTGGCCAGCTGGCAGGCTACCTCCTGACACGTTCATTATTGATGTGGCGACAAAGCGACGTCGTCTTTGGTCCCTGATACAATATTTTTGGAACGTAATCTGTACGTGTATATATGAAATTATCCATTAAACATGAATTAATCTTGGCATCGAACAAATGTATAGCAATATATCGTTCAAATCATCTTTTATCAGGGACGGAAGATGACGTTTTCCTTGAGTGCTGTGATGCCGTTGATGTGATGTGGAGTGGAGCTCTACATAGTCAGGCAGGGACCCCAGAGAAGAGCAATTTAGAAAACATTGGGTAGCATTGCTTTGGAACACAGCTTCTTTAACCCTCCTGTTCTGTTCATTTTTTAGGTACAGCAAAAATGTTCCCGGGTCAATCCCCATACAGGGGGGTTTGCAAATACATGAAATGAACCATTTTCATTTAAAATGTTGATTACACTAATTAAGGCCAGTAGAAGAAGTTTCATACTGAAAAAATAATTTTAAGTATTTTTCCTAGATTTTCAAACTTTAAAAAGGGTAAATTTGACCCGCAACATAACAGGAGGGTTAATTTCAGTGAGGCAAGACATTGTTTGTAGTACAGTAACTTGGCGTCATTTTGATATCAATACTTTTAATGGCATTTTACTAGATTTTACCAGTTTGAATGTTATGGACAGTGCTTTGTATGTGTGAGTACCTTGGCATTTTTGTATGTTGAAAACATGTTTTTTATGAGATTCATTAATACAGTACAGAACATCCGTAGGTAATATTTTCTTGAATGAAAAAGGGAAAAAAGCCACTTATTATTAAAATTAAACTTATAAAAGTTTAGGATCTGAGAAGAGCTGACAGGTGAAATATTGATTGAAGGCCTGAGAAACACATTCAGTAAATGATCCTGCACTCCCACATTGTGGACCACTATTTGACACAATTATTTTTTGATTTTTGATGGATATTACTATTATTCTACTCAAAAACTGTTTATGGTTTTTAAATGGTAATTACAGTCAAGACAGTCTTTATAATAATCAGATTTGGCATCCCTAGTCTTAGATTTGATATTTCCAAGTTGTCTATATACTTCCCAATCAGCAGGATCTCTTGTCTGTCTAAATTTAGGCCAAGCTTTATCCCTCTCCCTGTAGAGATCTATGAGATCAGAGTTTGTCCATGGAAAATGTCTTCCCTTCACTTTAACTTCTCTCCAGGGGGCGTGTTACCTGAGTAAATTCAGAATAAATAAAAAATGACATGCATCTTGAACATATATAATTAGCTGAAAACTTTCTAAGTTAACAGAAACAGAAACACCTCGAATAAATATATCAACATTTATTTTCTTACACTGTCACATTTTTAATGATTTTAGGTGGAAGTTTGGGAAATGTTGTTTTCCAGTAAATAAATTAAAGATTGATTATCCAAGCAGTCTAGCCAAACACCAGCTTTTAAGATACGATCTGGATGATTGTCATCGGGACTCCCCCACCACTGCGTTCCGGCCCCACTTCCGTCACCGCCTGCCGCTCCCTACCACCGCCACCCGGCCCCGCCCCCACCACCCGGCCCCACCACTGCCACCCGGCCCCGCCCCCACCACCCGGCCCCACCACTGCCACCCGGCCCCGCCCATTATCTGAGCCCCACCTCCAGAGTGTCATTCAGCTGCCTAATTTGATCAGTGTGAACATTGACTGACTGAACTTGCACCCTGAGCCGACCAGAGGAGGATGGGTTCCCCCCTTGAGCCTGGTTCCTTCTGAGGTTTCTTCCCATCTGCCACAGGGAGTTTCTTCTTGCCACTGTTGCCTTAGTCCTGCTCCTGTGGGGGTTTAGGCCAGGGTTGTCTGTGTGTATTGTGACAATTGTTTGTGAAATGCGCCATATAAATGTTTTTTTATTTTTTATTTTTGATTCGATTTGACTAACGGCTATCCAGTCTAATAGGGATTGTAAAACTGGTATGGCAGGTATGCCATCCCACCAAGATATGCCTTGGCGGGGCATGCCCCATACCTATACAGCACTGAGAGTTTGGCACTTTTCAGGGTTCCCCACAGAAATAACCACAATGACCACAGACTCTCAGCCCTTAAAAACATTAAATTCCGTGCCTTCTGACCCCATTTCAACAAACAGAATTCATAAACACCTTCACAGATCCACAAAATAAAGCCACAAACTTTTTCCTGCCTGATTACATCATCACAAATACAGTATACATAGAATATGTCTCGCCATTTGGCATTTAGGTACATCAGCCAATAAAAACATTGGATACACACGCAAAGTGGACGTATATAGAAGTGCAGTCGTTAAAAAAGTCTTCTTCACTAGTAGCTGAAATCTTACTGTTTAACCATGTTTCAGGCAGACTAATTATATTAGGTTTATGTTCATCAACCCACACTCTATTTAAATCATTTTTACATACAAGCCTCTTAACATTCACATGGACTATTTTAAACCAAATCTGTGTCAAAAGTGGAAATGAACTGTTACCAAGTTGCTCATGTTTACTGTAAGAGACAGACTCTTGTCTCTGGAGCTTAGAATTTGTAATCCAAAGAATTGAGTTGAGCCAACATAAAAAGTTCACTGTAATCGGCTACTTAGCATTTTGTAGTGGGAGGAGCCTTACATTTATTATGGTACATCAATACCAACTGCATTGGGCTGCTCCAAGTTGTCAGACACTGCTGAATGTAGTGCTGTAAAACAGCCTTTTATGTTGGGATTACCAATCATGCAATGCGACTCACAACGTTGCTGGAAGTGGTGAGGATTGCAAACATGTTGACTTTATTTCACAATCTGCATGTCTAGCAATAAAAATTTGGATGTCTTAATATGAGGTGACTGCACTGTGAAAACTGAGTATGTGATTTATAGTTGTGTACTTTGTATGTAGGTACTGCAATTTGTGTCTTAGGGTAAGAATTTTGCCTGTCAGTTTGGATCATTGCATTGAGTTTTCCACATTGAGTCAAAGCAAGCATAGCATTCTATAATGCATTTGTAATGTGTGACTGCAGTGTTTAGAAATGCATCTGAAAAAATTAGAATAACTGCAGGGTCTCAGGAACATCTCAGAGACTGGATGTCATGCAAACCATACTTCTGCCCTGATTTTGGCTTAGTGGTCTAATCCATTCAACTGATGTGCAGCAGATCCAGGTTCAAACCTACAGGAAAACCATTTCTCTGAGAGGTAACATAAATATACCAGCTCAATAGACAATCAGTGACTTTTCAAAATGTATTGAGTTGTGGTTACACTACAGTAACAGAAGCAAGCATTCATCAGACACTACACTAACTTTTCTTATAATGGATTTTATTTCCACTACTGTAGATGAATGCCATTGCTTCAACTGTGCAGATTTTAGCCCCATGCTGATCTACTCATATTGAGCCCAAACATAATCCCATACAGAATATGAAATAAGTACTACTGTGTCACAGGAGTTCAATACATCACACAATAATAAATCATAACACCAACACATCTGATATTTTTTATAATTCAGGTTTAATCATTGAAGATTTTTTTCTGAAAATACAGAAAATTAAAGCAACAGATTTAAAAAAAAAAAACAACCCTGACCCAATAAATAAGGAAACTCAACTCATCATTGTTTACAGAAAATAAATAAGTACACTGCAGTGATCATTCTGCATTCTCCCTATCAGCTGCATTTGCCCACAGAAAGTTGCACATTGGAACTCTTGTGAAAATGAATGAAAGCAACTGTAAAAACTAGTAAAATGCACATTTAAGTGGAGGAGTTTGCCACTGGCTTCTTTTATACAAAGATGCAGATACAGGAGACAGAGTTTATACTTCAAAAACATTTTACCCTGCCATCTTTTGCCATTATTTCACTTAATGTTATATTAATGTTTTAATAATCAAAAGTACATAACACACCTTGAACATTTGAAATACAAACTTATTAAAATGTAAAAAAATAAAATCATATTTAAATAGAAAGGGCTTCACCTGTACCTGCTAAAAGATCATACTCTTATGTACAGGGTTTAAGCTGTACTGAGGTTAATATTGGGCACAGCTGAAATTGCACTGGTAAAGCATTGGTCAAGGAAGGTTGCAAGTGTGGCGACGTGTGTGCGTGTGTGTGATTGGATGAGAGTGTGTTTCTGTGTGTGTGCATTTGTGAATGTGTGTGCATGCGTGCATGTGTTTGTGTGGAGTGACAGTGGATGTGAGTATATGTGTGCATGTGTATGTGTGTGTATGTGTCTGAGTGCGTGAGCATGTGTGAGCGCATGGGTATGTGTGTGTGTGTGTGTGTGTGTGCGCACACAGGTTGTGTGTGTATATGGGTAAGAGAATGTATGTGTATGTGTGCGTGTGCATGTGTGTATGTGTGTATTTCTGTGTGTGCATGTGTGTGTGTGCACACGGGTGCGTGTGTGTATGAGTAAGAGAATTTGTGTGTGTGTGTTTATATATGTGAGTGTGTGTTTGTGTGAATGTGTGTGTGACTGTGAGTGTGTGTGCGTGCATTTGTGAATGTGTGCATGCGTATGTTTGCGTGAATGACTGGACGTGAGTGTGTGTGTGATTGAGAATGAATGTATATGTGTATATGTGTGTGTGTGGGTATGATAATGTTTGTGTATATTTCAGGAGGTGAGCCTGACGAGCCGCTGCTTGGTAAGAGCACTTCCTTAATTGGTAACTGGGAGCACGTGTGGGTATGTGGACTAGGGTTAATTGATTTCCTCCACTTCGCCAGGTAACGAGCTCACACAGCTGCCGCTTGTTTCCTCGGACGCAGGGAGAGGGATAAGAGAGCGGAGATTGCAGCAGTTTGTGTTCGGGCAGCCAGGAAGGAACAAGCTCTGTAGACTTTTTAACTTGGGGTTTTTTTGGATTTTGTTTTCTTTGTATTTGTTGTTTGGATCTTCTTTTTCCTTTAGTTATTGCAGCCAAGTTTTTTGGTTGAGGATTTTGGATTTGGTTTTATTTTTGTTTTTCTTTTTCTTTGTTATTTCCTTTTGGGAGAAATCCCGTGGGGGGGGGATTTCTTTTAGGTGTGTGTGGCGCGTGCGTGGCGGCGTGGGACGTGGAGGAGGCCTGGCATTTCGTAGCGTGGGCCCAGTCACGTCCCACCCTTTTTGTTCAGTTGGTGTGTGTGTGTGTCTCCTCCCTCTCCCTGTGTGTGTTGACCCCCCTGGGGTCGCCAGTTGGGGGCCGGTCTGTGCCGTGTGGGCAGACCCGAGAGAGAGGGTCAGAGAACGAGCACTGTGTGGAGTGAGTGTGGGGCACGGGGTAACTTACCACTGTGTGCGACGGCTTGCGGTGCGGTGACGGGGAGTCCCTCTCCTGGGGCTCGGCTTGCGCGGAACGAGGTCAGTCGTTGGTGGGGTCACCGTACAAGCAGGGGGGGAGCTAGAGAAGGGAGGGGGGGGTCAGAGCAGGGCAGCTGCCTGTCCATGAACTGTTTTTATTATAAATTCAATACAGACTCTGCTTACCTTATCCCTGTGTCTTGGTTGTTTGTGGTGGGTGGGTAGGGGTAGCAGGGGGAGTGCAAGCGACTCCTGACATGTTTAAAATACAGCCAGGTATTGTATAATGAAAAAACGAGCACAAATCTTATCAGCCGACATGGTATCCGTAAACAAAAGAATACAAATTTGGCCTGTAACTGTATGATTGTACATAGTGTATCTGTGTCCATTATTTGATTGATGTTACAGTGGATAGAGTTACACTTGTGGAATCAGAGCTCAGTGATCATATTCAATCTGAAAGAATACAAGGAGAAGCCTGTGGAGCGGTGTGGTTGTGGCTTAGCTATAGGGGGGAGGTGGGGGTGTGAGTGGCTCACGGGAATAATGCCTGGATTGAGTTAATTAGCACAGGTGTTCCTTGTCACTGATTACTCTCTCTCTTTATATATGCAGTAGCGGCTGGGCCTGGGGGGAGGGAAAAGGCGCACACACACGCCCTGGAGAGAGCGGCAGCATGGTTTAGGAGCTGCACCGGCATTTCTGTTATAAACTGCAGTTTTAGTGTGTGTGTGAAAATAAAAGACGTCATCCCTGCACTTCCCGTGTCATTTGTCGGTCCTGTGCTGATTCTGAACCCACGGTGGCTAGAGAATTGCCACAACTGGCGCCCAGCTTGTAGTTCAGCAAAATAAACATGGCCGAACCCCGTCCTTCACCTCCAACTGCCCAGCCAGTGTCCTCCCTCGCACAGATGGTGGGGGAGGTGGCTGCTGTGCACCAAGAGCAAGCAGCCGTGTCAGCAGCGACTCACCAGTTTTTGGATGCGCTCCGCCAACAGACCCACCAGCAGACGCAGATCCTCCAGCAGCTGGTGATCCAGACGGCAGCCACGGCGGCTGCCTCCTCGGCCCCTCCACATTCAACGCTCCTGAACGTGGCTCCACCTAAGATGTCCCCGGCGGATGACCCCCAGTCATTCCTGGACGTATTCGAGGCTACAGCAGGGGCATGTGGCTGGCCGGCGGCAGAGTGGGCCGTGCGCTTGCTCCCTCTGCTGACGGGGGAGGTGCAGACAGCAGCGTGCAGCCTACCAGCTGTGTCTCAGGGGAGGTACGCGGATGTTAAGAGGGCTATCCTGGACAGGATGGGTTACTCCCCCGAGGACCACCGCCGCCGGTTTCGGACGGCGTTGCTGGGGCCGTCGGACCAGCCATTTGTCTTTAGCCAACACCTAAGGGACGTGGCGACCAGGTGGCTGAAGCCGGGGGAGTCCGCTGGGGAGCAACGGATGCTGGGAGTAGTTGGTTCGGAGCAGTTTGTGGAGGGGCTACCGGCCAGCACTGCGTCCTGGGTCCGGTGCCATCGGCCGAGGGACATGGAAGCAGCTGTAGCGTTGGCGGAGGACCCACCTGGCAGAGCACCCTCAGCGCCCAGCAGAAGAGGGGTGGACACCGGCGACACATTTGATGACACTCGTAAAGCAACAGTGATACACTAAAAGCTAAACTTCATGCTGATGCCTGTGACGCTCTGACCAGAGAAAGCTCCTGTAATCCATCTAGAGGCAAGTTATTACAAGGCTAGCTCTCAGAACTCTCAGAACATTACTGCTTCATGTACTTGCTATGCTTATTCTGTTATCGGCCTTTGTCACAGCCCAAACATTGGATTACAGTTCGAGCTAGGATGTGCCCATCAGACCAAAACTCCAAAAGTCATTTCCACAGCTGCATAGGTGTTCTTACGTCATAGTAATTGCAGCAGATATGGCTGTAAACTAAAATGTTTTACAAATAATCCAGACAATGTTTGATCGATCAGAAAAACAGTTTTCATGTCTATATGAGCACACACAGTGAATCACTGCCCATTCTTTCACTGCTCTGCCTCAGTTCCTATAGATTCAGTGGGAAACCTGCAGTGATTAATGCACTTCAGAATGTGTTCTGCAGTGTACAGCTGCTTGGAGGCTTAAGGTAGTGAAGGGAAGTGTATGTTTCTGTATTTCTGTATTTCTGTATGCACTCCTGGCCACTTCTGCCTAGGCCTGTGGCCTTGTCCCAGTCTACACATTCCCAGTTATCATGGCGATGAGGGAAAAGAGCGATGGAGAGCTACGGGGAGGATGGAATGCAGCTCAGGGCCATCCCAAGTGCAATCCTGAGAGGACCCGAAAAGCTCTGGCACCCACCATGGGGATATACCGCCCCCGTCCCAGGCACTATACTGTGCTGTTGTGTTGCGTGCTGAGATACTTAATTACTGATGTAACATGCT
Source organism: Anguilla rostrata (assembly GCF_018555375.3). Classification (NCBI taxonomy): domain Eukaryota; kingdom Metazoa; phylum Chordata; class Actinopteri; order Anguilliformes; family Anguillidae; genus Anguilla; species Anguilla rostrata. The sequence goes on along the minus strand of NC_057951.1, from coordinate 1,127,381 downwards.
TGTGAGATGTGACCTTATGAGGTGTGATGCTTATAAACTATTATCAAGACTGAGACAACTTAGTGAGTCTTTGGAGAATGCCACTTCTTTCTGTGTAGTGGGTATTTCCCTGACGCATATTGTACTAAAGTCTTTTACAGTGGGAAAATGATACTTTGCAAAAAGAACTGATATCTCATAAAAAACACCTTTTCAACGTACAAAAATGCCAAGTTACTAAAAAGTATTGATATCAAAATGACGCCAAGTTACGATACTACAAACAATATAGGCTATCTTGCCTCACCGAAATGACATAAGATGTATCTCAAAGCAATGCTACCCAATATTTCCTCAGTTCTTTCAAGTCACTTGGCCCTGTGTATAAGCATGCACTACATGAACAGGCCAAATATATGTGTGGATGGCTCTCTCACAGTCAAGATTGATTGAATAGGTGTGTGTATGTCCAATTTGTATTGGTATGTAGGCCTATGTATTTCGCTGCCCAGGCTTTCTGTTGCGTGAATGATAGTATGTTTCTTGGTACAAGTGTGTTCGTGAATGTGAATGTAAGATGCTGCCAGGAAATGTCCCCATGCGCATAAAGAAGTTCTCTATGTATGTATGTACAATATGTGTTTTACATGCAGTATTTATTGTACGTAGCAAATATACAATAACTTGCACATGTACTCAAATTCAGTTCAGAAGCAAGTATAACCATGTTTTCCGGAGAAATGTGCTTCCTGTCGTTGCTCAGCAGCAGTTCTGTACATTAATGAATTTATACATTAATTTCAATGTACAATGTTCAATGTGTTCCATGAGGCAATTCGAAATATTTGTCTCTTTGATTAGACAGAAAGTTTGCATGACATTGTGAAATGGTAAGATTAGAAAACACAGGGCCAAGTGACTTGAAAGAACTGAGGAAATATTGGGTAGCATTGCTTTGAGATACATCTTATGTCATTTCGGTGAGGCAAGATAGCCTATATTGTTTGTAGTATCGTAACTTGGCGTCATTTTGATATCAATACTTTTAGTAACTTGGCATTTTTGTACGTTGAAAACGTGTTTTTATGAGATATCAGTTCTTTTTGCAAAGCGTTTTATTATGAGAGTGAGAAATGCGACCCTGCAAGAAACGGTTGTGGATTATGGCTATCGTTGTGTGAATCTGTACAGTCTGATGAGCGTGTACCGTTCAGAAGTTTCGGTTTGCTATATATGTAAAACAGTGGCTGTGAGAAACGATGCAGTGGCGTAAGCGTAAACGCATCAGAAACGCAGATGGAATATGGTATGTACTCACGGTTTTGACGTCCATCCAACGAGCCTTGACTGACAAAGTAATCAACACGCCCGTAGAATTATAACTCCCTAGGTCGCAACTTGTGTAGCCTTCTGTCCTGCTCCGTTGTCTGTTATTTCGTGGAGATGCACTATTAGTGTTTGTAAGGTTTATCCTTCTGTCCTGCTCCATTGTCTGTTATTTCGTGGAGATGCACTTTTAGTGTTTGTAAGGTTTATAAGGCATTTTGATAGGCTAATCTGCAGGTAGGAATCCTCTTCGCCGTTTTGCTAAACTAGAACCGGAAAACATGATAGTGGAGAATAGGAGCAGACGCATATGTCCCAGCAGGCTTTGCATGTGAGAGAATAACAACAGTGTGAGAGAAATTAAAATGAAATTACGAAATCCCGTAGTTGAAACAATATGTTTTTAGCAGAATGGGCATGTAGGTGAAGGTTGACATGATCACGGAGTATAGTGCGAAGTAAATGGAGTGACCATGAGCGTCCTTATATTCCTTATCGAATGGTATATATAACAGTCTGTATTGAACGTTAGTTGTTGAAGGGAGGGTCAAATAACATTGCACACATTATTTGCCTGTAATGTAATCTTTTGCACTAATGTGTTTTTCTCATGTTCAGTGCTAATAGTTATACTTATGAGTGAATCATGATTTTAAATGTAATGTTTTAATGCGGATTTGCAGAACGTACATACGTAGTAATTGTGTGTAGCCTATGTGGCTAGATAGAGAACAGGGCGAGGTAACATGAATGTAGAAACGTGGCGTTTGCTGAGATTAAGGTTTTGTACGGTAGCCAAGTGAAGAAATATAGTTAGTAGAAATGGCACAGTGGTGAACCGATGTAACTTTTAAATAAAAGGAATACATTTGCGTCATGAAATGCATATGGGTGGCCGTGAGTGAGTGAGGTTTACCAGTGTGTGACTTCGTTAGCTAATGCCATAGCTATGCAATGCGTGAAATATCATTAGCGAACCTGCCGGTGGTTTTAAAGAAGAACACAAGCCAGTAAGCACAGAAGAGCTTCCGTTGAATCCATATGGCTTAGCAATATTGTAGGCGGTCAATAACTGAACGTACAGACGGTAAGTCATAATGCATCTTAGCAATATTGTAGCCGGTTAATAACTGAAACGTGAACGGCGGGTAAATATGGTGCAAAAGCAATAATTGATAAGTAGGCTAGTAGACAATTATTAGTGAGGGTTGAAGCAGGTTAAAGAAACGTGTTCCAAGCTGGGCTTGAACCTACGACCCCATGTTCCCAAGACTGTAACCTTACCACTAGGCCACAGGCGGACTAGCTGTTTGAACGGGAAATGTTTCAGAATAAAAATGTATGGGTATTTTGCGTGTGTATGCGCGTTTTTGATTGGGTCGTGTAGGTGCAGATTTGGCTGGTGTCAGTGAAATGTCCAATGGGGAGACATGTTGTTAGTGGGATAGGCGGCAGGAAAAATAAGAATGAGAAGAAGAAGAAAGAGAAGAAGAAGAAGGAGAAAACGCAAAATCCCCTTAGTTTGGGGCTTTATTGTGTGGACATGTGAAGTTGTTTATGAATTCTGTCTGTTGAAATGGGGTCAGAATGTACAGAATTTAATGTTTTTAAGGGCTGAGTGTCTGTGGCTGTTGTGGTTATTTCTGTGGGGAACCCTGAAAAGTGCCAAACTCTCGGTGCTGTATAGGTATGGGGGCATGCCCCCGCCAAGGCGTAACTTGGCGGGATGGCATACCTGCCATCCCAATCTGGCCTGATGATTTCCTGTCTACCTCATGTATCTGCTTTGAGTGGTTCCTATCAATGCAGTGATTATTTGGCACATTGTATGGTAGTTAGCATTTCTTATGGATGCTGATAAGTTGTAATTTTATTGAAATTAGGCTTGGGGCTGCTGGATAGCTCATTTGGTTAAGGCGCCACGCTGAGGTGCATGGATGAGCCTCACGGCCTCGGGTCGAATCCGGACCGTGCCAGTGCCAACTGTGGCCAGTAGCTCCACAGGGAGACGTACGATTGGTGCCTGTGTTGCCCAGGATACGGGAGGGTTCAGTCAGACAGGGATCTGTGATTCATCGCTCTCTAGCGACCCCCCTTGGGTGCTCGTATGACTGCATGTCAGAGCCGCTTATGAAAGGTCTTCCTCCGGCATGAAAAACAGCTTTTCTGTTCTATTCCATTACAAAATATACATGCACAGAAGCTGAAATGTGGTGATTGTTTCTTTTTCTCGTCCAAGCAGATTAAAATAATCCATTAACATGTAGGCTTTTTATCGTACCAAAGCTGATTTTTTTTTTTTTTAAAGGAAAGCCTTAAGACTAAACATAAGGTCATGTCATGGCTGTGGCTCTATCACATGGGTGTTTGATGTAATTACAACAGGGAAAAAGTTACTCAGACAAGCTCGCTCCTCTTGAGATAATATACTCCATACTGGTGTGTAGCATTAGCAAACTTCTGAGAATTCCTCTGCAAGCTGTGTAGTGTGTGTCTCCCTGGTGCCCTTTGTATTAAAGCCTGTTAAAGGAAACCTCTCTACCTCATGTACAGTGCCATGAAAAATATTTTCCCCCTTCCTGATTTCCTATATTAGTGCATAGTTTCATATCTTTACAAAAAATGTTATATTAGACAGAGGGAACCGGAGTAAGCAGTCAGCGTTTTAGAAACTTCCAACTTCTGCCTTGAGTCCCTCTGGAGTTCAGTCCCTTGTAGTAGTGTCACAAGACCACCGGTTGGCAGAATGCATCCACTTTGTGTTTCCAGTATTCCAATACAGCCCACAGGTCTGATAGTAAAAATAAATACTCTGATATTTTCGACCGTTTCAAGCTCCTGCCACAGCACATAATGGTTTTATTGAAATCCATTTAGCATGAGGATGGGGGTGTAATTACAAAAAAAAATGCACAGGTCGATGCACTGAAGATGCTCATTTTTATTGTACACACAGAGCATGTACACAGCGCATCAATACACACACGCACACACACGTGCACAACATGCACACACACGCACACAAACACACACCCACACACATATACACCATGTTCACCTGATCACATAGAGAGATGGTTTGATACTGTGGTTTATGTCTTTGGAGACCCTACTAGACTGAAGGCTTTTCTTTCTGGGGAGGCAACGCTCCTTTGGTGTGTGTAGCAGGATGCCGGCAGGAATCACAGGGACACAAAGAGGCTCAAACTGACCCAGAAGACCAGCTGCCACCCACTGCTGTTGTTTTGGGTGCAGTGGGTGTTTGCCGACTCCCCCCCCCCCCCCCTTCTCTGCTTCCTCGGCCAGCCCTCTAGCTGCCCTCCTCAGCCTTGCCCCTGCCATGCCCGTGTTCTCCAGAAGGTGGAGCACTGACTGGCGGGTGAACCCCCAGCGTCCCACCTCCACTGGATATACTGTCGCTCTCTAACCGGCCTCCTTACACTCCTTACACTCTCACACTCCGCTGCCAGGTCGGAGTACTTCAGCCGTTTCCGCTCATAGGCTGCTTCTGCCCCCTCCTCCCATGGGAGGGTGAGCTCCATTAGGAGCCACCTTCACCCGAGTAGACCACGTCTCCATATAAGGAGCACCACCTTCGCCCGAGTGGACCACGTCTCCATTTAAGGAGCACCACCTTCGCCCGAGTGGACCACGTCTCCATATAAGGAGCACCACCTTCACCCGAGTAGACCACGTCTCCATATAAGGAGCACCACCTTCGCCCAAGTATACCACCAGAGTTCCCAGCCTGACAGACCTGCTCTGTGTCCCTGTGCCGGAGACCTGCTCTGTGTCCCTGTGCTGGAGGCCTGCTCTGTGTCTCCCTGTGCTGGAGGCCTGCTCTGTGTCCCTGTGCCGGAGGCCTGCTCTGTGTCCCTGTGCCGGAGACCTGCTCTGTGTCCCTGTGCTGGAGGCCTGCTCTGTGTCCCTGTGCTGGAGGCCTGCTCTGTGTCCCTGTGCCGGAGGCATACTCTGTGTCCCTGTGCCGGAGGCCTGCTCTGTGTCCCTGTGCTGGAGGCCAGCTCTGTGTCCCTGTGCTGGAGCTGTCTCACAGCCTGACAGAATGTGCCACAGGCCTCGTTTGGGGGCAGCACAGAGCGGACGGTCTCATCCACACCAAACCATTAGCGCAGGTTCTGAGGAGAAGGCAGCGTGTCATAATTGGCCCTGATCAGGAAGCTAAGCCTGGCTTGTGGTATCTTCCACCAGCCTGACCCACTGAGTGATCGGTCCTCCACACTTTCCCATGCTGTCCATCCTCCCAGACCACCTTAGCAAACTGCTAAAACCTGCTACCTCTCCTACGCCATCCATGGTGGGATGACCCAGAGTCTTCTGTGCCCCTCTGTTTTCCTGCTGGGGGGGTTGTACCCCTCTGTTTCCCTGCTGGGGTGAAGCAGTCAGGTAGAAGCAAACTGCAAACACAGAATGCACATCAGGCCACTGCTATATGTACCACAATTAAACCATCAATGAATGCCCAGGATATACTGGTATATTTATAAATCAATGACAAACTATGTTCTACAGCATATCCACCAATTTATCCACCCAGATATAATTTCTGATTAACAATGTTGTACATTTTAAGCTCTCATAAAACGCCGGTAGTACAGATTCTGATGTAGTCAGGTGAAAGGAACTTCTTAGCTTACAAAGGAGATGGTACAGTAGAATGGGCACATCCAATTTATTCAGGTGCAGGGCATAAACAATATGTAGAGTTAAAAAAAATGTCTGATGTTTGAACAGACCAGGCAGAATTTGTGTCATTTCAAACAGATTGGAGTATGGGCTTATCATCAGCATGCCTTTGGAGCTGAGACGCGCAAGTGAGTATGTTTAACATGGTCTGTGAAAATAGCGGTGATATGTGTTATTCAACCAATCATTTAAACAGAAACATTTACACTCTAGACATTTGACACGTAAACAGTAAAAATAACACATATGTTATGTGTTCCTGGTTATTATTGCTGCGAAATTCGTTTTGTAATAATTTATCTTTTGTCCAGTAGGAGTCGCTCTCTCCACAGGCTGAAGCAGGTGCGTACACAGGCGTGTGCACTGGTCAGGTCCGGTGCAGACTGCCGTAATTGACTCTCCCATAAACATGTTACGGCCCAAAGCCAAACACATTTAAAAACACCACAACGTTCTTTGCCAGAATACAAAGGATATATTTATTACAAAACCCAATAACCCAATACAATACAAACACCCACAAACAAACAGGTAGACAGGACAGAGCCAGCAGTTCTAACCTAACACTCACTGTCTAAATGTACATAAGTTCTACCCTCACTACCGGGGAGGATGGGACAAGGGAAAGATCAAATTAAATCTGGCTTCTTTTAAAAGACACAGGAGACAAAATTATTACTTCAAAAACATTTTACTCTGCCATCTTTTGGCATTATTACTCACAATGTTATATTAATGTTTTAATAATCAAAAGTACATAAACACATCTTGAACATTTGCAATATAAATGTATTAAAATGTAAAAAAAAATTAAATCATATTTGGGCAGCAAGTGCTTAACCTGAACCTGCTAAAAGTTCATACTCTTATGTACAGGGTTTAATATTCAGGTTAATATTCGGCACAGCTGAAATTGCACTGGTAAGGCATTGGTCAAGGAAGGTTGCAAGTGTGTCGACGTGTGTGTGTGATTGGGTGAGAGAGTGTTTGTGTGGGTGTATTTGTGAATGTGTGTGTGCATGCGTACATTTGTGGGAGTGACTGTTGATGTGAACGTGTCAGTGCATGAGTATGCGTTTGTGTGTGTGCCCGGGTTGTGTGTGTGAATGGGTAAGAGAATGGTGTGTGTGTGTGTGCACGCATGTATGTGTGTGTGCATGCGTGAGAGTATGACTGAGTGCATGAGTATGTGTGCACACAGGTGCGTGTGTGTATGGGTAAGAGATAGTGTGTGCGTGCGTTTGTGTGAATGTGTGTGAGACTGTGTATTTGAGTGTGTGCGCGTGTAAGAGAATGTGTCACGGCTACGGGGGGTTAGGACCCAAACGCAGAGTGAGAGAAAAAATTCTAACTCCAAACGGTAAATTGAAACGAAGACTTTGCTTTACAAACCAGGAACTAAAGCAGGGAACAAAAGGCCTCGCAGGGCACTCAAAAAACACAAAGTAAAACTTCAAAACACAGAAAACAAAGAAAATCCCAAAATCCAAAAACACGTAAAAAACGTAACGTAGGCAGAAACACACAGGAAGCTCTCTCAGGCAGAAACACACAGGGCAGAAACACAATCAGAAACACACAAGGATCCAGCACCTGAGTCAGGGAAGAAAAGAACTTAAATAGACAAGACACTAACGAGACACAGGAGGGCACAATGCACAATCAGACCACAGAGAGGGAAGGGAAAACGAGACAACCAAAAAACAATCCTTGAATAATTGAAAACAATAATACAATTAAACAGGGAAAAGGAACAGAACTACAAACTGAAGTGCCGCCATCTGGCGGCCCAAAAAATGAAACGCAGACAGACAGAACCATGACAGAATGAGTGTATGCATGTGTGTGCGTGAGAGTGCCTTTGTGAATGTGTGTGTGCTTATACATGTGTGTGTGTGTGTGTGTGTGTGTATGTATGTATGGGTATGAGAATGTTTGTGTATACATGTGTATATTGTGTGTGCACGCATGTATGTGTATGCATGTGTGTGCATGTGTGTGTGTGCGTATAGGTAATAGAATGTGTGCGTTTATACATGTGTGTGCGTGCGTGTGGGAATGAGAATGTGTGTGTGTTGACACATGTTTGTGTTTGTGTGTGTGCGCATGAGTTGTGTGTGCGTATGGGTAAGAGAATGTGTGTGTGTGCGTACGTATGGGAATGAGAATGTGTGTTTGTTGACATGTTTGTGTTTGTGCATGAGTGTATGTGTGTGTGCGCGTGCGTTTGCGAATGTGTGTGTCTGTATACTGTATGTGAGTGTGTAAGTGAGAGAAAGTGTGTGTCTGCATACGGGTAAGAGCGTGAGTATGTTTTCATGCGTGTGTGTGTGTGTGCGTGAGATTGTGTGTGTCTGTGTGTAGGTGTGTGTGAGTGACTGGGTGTGAGAGAATGTGCGTGCGTAGGTGTGAGTGCGTGTGCATAAGTAAACATGAGTGTGTGTATTTTTGAGTGCGTGTGCATGACTGAGAGAGAAAGGGTGAGTGTGAGAGTATGTGTGTGTGTGGTCTAGGTCTATATGAGTGTTTGTGTTTATATATGTGTTTGAGTGTGTGATTGAGTGTGTGTGTATGTGTATATGAGTGTGTGTATATATATATGTATGTGTGTGTGTGCATGCGTTCGAGTGTGTATGCGCACGTGTGTGTGTATGCGTGTGTGTGTGCATGTTTGTATGTGCGCGCATGCGTGTGTGTGTGCATGAGTTTGTGTGTGTGTGCGTGCGTTTGTGTGAATGTGTGTGGATGTGAGTGTATGTGTGTGAGAGAGAGGGTGTGTGTGTGTGTGTGTGTGTGTGTGTGAGTGACTGAGCATGAGAGAGAGAGCGTGTGTGTGTGCATACGGTTATGAGCGTGTGAACGTATGCATGCATGTGTGTGTGCGCGTGAGTGCACTGGTGAATGTGTGTTTGTGTGTGCGAGAGATTGTGTGTGTCCGTGTGTAGGTGTGTGTGTGCATGTGTGTGATTGGGGGTGTGAGTGATTTGGTGTGAGAAAGTGTGTATAAGTGTGTGAGTGTGTGTGCACGAGTGTACATTGTGTGTATTTGTGAGTGCGTGTGCATGAGTGTGAGTGTGAGAGAGAAAGGGTGTGTGTGAGAGTATGTGTGTGTGTGTGTAGGTGTGTGTGTGTCTATGTGTATCTGAGTGTGCGTGTGTGAGTTTGTGTGTATGTGTATATGAGTGTGTGTAGTGTGTGTGTGTGTGTGAATGGGTATGTGAATGTGGTGTGTGTGTGTGTGTACGTGAGTGTGTGTGTGTGTGCGTGCATGCATGCGAGTGTGGATGCGCACGTGTGTGTGTGTATGCGTGTGTGTGTGTGCACGTGCATGTTTGTGTGTGCACGCATGTGTGTGCATGTTTGTGTGTGCGTGCACGTGCGTGTGTGCGTGTGTGCATTTTTGTGTGTGCGCACGTGTGGGTGTGTGTGTGTGTGTGTGTACATGAGTGTGTGTATGTGTGAGTGTGTGTGTGTGTGTCTCTACTCCAATTAGCAGAGGGACACTGAGGAGTTCCACACCTGAAATCCAGCACAGAGGGGTGTATGTTGAGTGAAGTGTGTGTGGAATCTGTGCAGGAGGGTCAGTGTGTCAGAGTCAGAGACACTGTAGAAGGACAGAGTGCCGGCCAGACGGTCCACACACACTCCTACCCTGTACACACACACTCCTCTACCATCATCATCATCACACACTCCTGCTCTGCGGTAGGGGAGGGGGGACAGGTATGTGTGTTTGGTTCTCATTGTGCCTGGCAGAGTATCTGAGTTTATCAGAGTAACTGTGTTTATCAGAGTTACTGAGTTTAGAGCACCACAGACTCCAGGACTTTTTATTGTATCCAAACCTACAGTCAGAACCCTCTCCTTTCCTGCTGATTCCTTTATCTGTCACTGCTATATAAACCCATCCCCACTCCTTAGACACACTGAACTTAGCCTCCCAGTAACAGCGCTCACACACACTCTCTCTGCACACAACCTGGGGCAGAGACTCAAATCTCTCTGGATGATCAGGATATGGCTCCTTTCTCCTCGGTGTGTGTGTCACCCTCCTGTTCCCCTCAGACAGAGACAGGTCTCTGTACGCTGTGTTTGGATCCAGTGTGAGCTGACAGCCGTCTGCACACCAGAGACATTAATGAGATTAATTATCATTATTAATATTCACCTCATTATGCGTGTGAGAGAGAAAGCTGTGATAGTATCTGTGTGTGTGTGTTTGTGTACATGTGTGCTTCTGTTTGTGTGTTTATGTGTGTGAGAGAAGTCTCTCTCTCACTCACACACACACACACACACAGCAGAGTGTGCATCTATGGAAAGTGTTCTGTGTCGATACACACTCACATTTCCTGGGTCCTGGTTTGGTCCTGTTCTCTCCTCCATGGTCCACACTGTAAGAACAGCATAACATAATTTAGAATTTTAACCATCCTTTATTTCCACTCTCAACACACCAATGACATCACATAAATAAAAACAAAGACACAATAAAACACAAAACCAAGATCATATGAAAAAACACATCTGTCACAAAGGAAACTTGTTCCATTCCCTCACCCTATTCCATGTGCAAAAATAGCTTTCCTCCCTCCACTGAACATAAAACACCCTAATAACACACACACTCTGAAACACACTCAGGTTCTCCATTGCTTTGTAATACTGAAATTCCACCATCACTGTGTCCCTGATCAAACCCCTAACTACAACAACCACATCTTATTTACTGCAGTGATCCCCTGCAGCACCCTCCACTGGAGATCCCCAACCCTCTTGAGTAACGCTGGTTTGAACAGTGCCCTCCATGCCCCCACCCCCCCAACTCCGTTTGTGTGTGTGTGTGTGTGTGTGTGTGTGTGAGGCGCAGTGTGGAAACTCTCTGTACTTACAGCAGTGTGAGTGTGTCCAGTTTAGCAGCAGACAGCGCTCTCACTCCTGAGTCTCCTGGGTGATTGTATCTCAGGTCCAGCTCACTCAGGTGTGAGGGGTTTGAACACAGAGCTGAAGCCAGAGAATCACAGCCTCTCTGTGTGACTCTACAGCCTGACAGCCTGCAGAGAGAAGGACACACACACCTTACACACATTAATATAAACTAACAGGGCTGTGTGTGTCAAACACATAGCAGTGTGTTACACACCTTACACACATTAATATAAACTAACAGGGCTGTGTGTGTCAAACACATAGCAGTGTGTTACACACCTTACACACATTAATATAAACAAACAGAGCTGCGTGTGTTAGACACATAGCAGTGTGTTACACACCTTACACACATTAATATAAACTAACAGGGCTGTGTGTGTCAAACACATAGCAGTGTGTTACACACCTTACACACATTAATATAAACTAACAGGGCTGCGTGTGTCAAACACATAGCAGTGTGTTACACACCTTACATTAATATAAACTAACAGGGCTGTGTGTGTCAAACACATAGCAGTGTGTTACACACCTTACACACATTAATATAAACTAACAGGGCTGTGTGTGTCAAACACATAGCAGTGTGTTACACACCGTACACACATTAATATAAACTAACAGGGCTGTGTGTGTTAAACTAAAATAACATGAATGTGGAATGAGTCATTATCAAACACAATTGAGTTTACACCCCACTACAGTTCAGTAAACAGGACTAATTCATTTTCTTCATTCATTTGTGTAGTCAAATTCTACCAAGAGGAAGAACAGGAACATGCTGTTTCAGTTCTGTGGAGTGTCTGTTTTCACATTAGAAACATTGACATCAGTGTTGTATTTAGTCACATTGTAGCCCTTTGGATTGAAGGGGTTTGTGTTTGTACTCACCCCATTCTCTGCAGTTTACAGTGTGGATCCTCCAGTCCAGCAGACAACGCTCTCACTCCTGAATCCTGCAGCTCATTGTCTCTGAGCTCCAGATCTCTCAGTTCTGAGAGAGGAGATTGTAAGACTGAGACCAGATCATCACAGCAGCCCTCTGTGAGATTACACCAACCCAGCCTGTGGAGAGACCACACACACACAAACACACGCACAAATTCTTTGTGACATTGTTCACCTTCACAGTTGATACATATGTACCTACGCATTCCTGAGATGTACACACAAAAACAGGGAGGTGGGTGTAGGTATTAAGTTCATAAAGTATTCTGACTAATCCACAGTAGTCTAAGGCAATTACTGGGCTCTAATAACCCTTTCCATGTGATGAACTTATCTGATTTGCAAACATATTAATTTCATCTGCAAACACAAAAAACAGCATTTTTTGTGGTGCACTTTACCTCACCTGACATGTTCTTAAGTTCATAAACATCTATACATTTCAAAGACGCTGAATATTCATCACTATGAATAGATAAATATAACTGTTAATGTGCTCGTATAACCCATTAGCTAAATACATTGTCATCATGATAATATTTTCTTCCTAATCTTGTAACCGTCAAGTGATCAAACAATTTAAGTTTAACATATCATACAGTCTGTCAGGGTTTTTGACATTAATTTCAAAATATTCACCAAGGTGAAATGAAACCGCATTCAAAACAAAATTGCGCTCTTCCTTATTTACCTCTCGCCAAAGTAACGTGACGGTAGCCATGACGACGCTGTTTAAAATGTGGCCGTTAGGAGGGTCGGTTGGTTACCATGGCGATGCTAGCTCGCTCTGAGCTGTTTACTGTTACCTCAGCTAGTTCACTCTTTGAAAATACAGAACTACAGTGACATAACACAATTATTTGATAATAACTATCAACACTTTGCAAATATCATTTGTTTACCATTTACATCAAACAACATGACCCTCAAGTTGACACTTGTTGCCGTTGTTCTAAGTTCAGCTTTCGCTTTGACTCACAGTCACATGCACGAGTTAGCTAGCCAGCCCAACCTATCTTAACGTTACTTCACGACGCAACCTAGCTAGCGGAGCCAGAGAGGAACTAAGCAGCCAACTGTCACAGACAACTTAAATATATACACCAGTATATAAAATAACATGAAGGTTTTATCTAACCAGTCATGATATTATTGGCCAGACCTGCGATATTGTACCTGCTAACAGCTGAAGCAGTGCCGGATCCGTGTACGAGCTGTGCTACACTTCAGTTCATCTGGCACGATCTTACAGCAATGCAACTACGGCATCAACTGGAATTACACTGCATCGCCATTTAGTGGCTGAATCAGAACAGCACAACTGATTACTGCCATTAACTTTTATTGCTGGTAGACACTAGATTTTCAAAAATGTGCTGTCTTTTGAAACTTCTACACATTGCACCTATGTTCTCCATGTCTTTACGCTATAATCCATCCAATCATATTATTCTCACACGCTTTTGCGAATATAATAGGTTAATTATTGCGTTACATTTAATTATTTTTGTATCAATGATAATAATAATGAAAATAAAAGCCTGATGTATTAGGTCTTTTTTTTTTTCTTTTAAAACCCCTTGTCAACATGTTTGGTAGTCCTTGTGGAGTAATATAAACTGCAGTAATATAAACTGTAATATAAAAAAGTGGGGTTATTTGAAGATTATTAGAATACTCCTGTAAATGATGTTATTCTTTAGATGATAGGAGCTAGAGCCAGAATATTGAACTCTGAATCAGACTATTCCACACAGCATGACTGCTTACAAAGTATAATATCCAGGCTATGACTTGGGACTGGAATCACAGAAAGGTGACTAAACTAAACGATGTAACACTGCATCTAAACAGCAGCTCACATGTTGTTCAGATGGACACTCTCCCAACAAGATGTACACACATACTGTGCCGGTGAGTTAATGCCCGGCTTTACCATCAGAATAAAATACCATTTTATTCATAATCCTTTCAGAAACACCACAATCCTGAAAATTAAACATCCTGCTGGACTGAACTCTGACAGTTCTATAGATGTAATTCTGACCCAAATGGGCCCTTTTCCTATACTGTAAGTTCTCTGAATTGGGGCAATGGGATCATCTACCTTTTCTATGATCTATTCTCTGGGCTTAACCCTCCCATCCCATACTAGACGTGCAGCTGCCACCTTTCAGAGTGGACAGTGAGTTAGTTTTCAGTGCTGTAGGATGTTTGGCCACCACCAAAAGTAAAGCCAACACACATTTTTCATGTGTGGACAGTCAATTTGCTCATTTCCTTTTAGTTTTCTGTGACAAACTTCCCACAGCACTGCACGCTAACACAGCTAAAGGCATATTCACTGTAGAAACAGGAAGTAATGCACATGCTCATATTTATGTATTGTGGTGTGGGCCTCTGGAGCCCCGCCCCTCCCTGCTATGAGCTGCCACTCAGCTCCACTTCACCTGTGTCTCACCGGCCCAGCCTGCCGCCCCATGGACAGCGCCGGAGGGACAGGGCTGAGTTTCAGCACCTCCACTCTGCACTCAGACCTGGACAGCGCCGGAGGGACAGGGCTGAGTTTCAGCACCTCCACTCCACACTCAGACCTGGACCTGAGATACAGTCAGGCCACCGGCAGCATACCAGTGCTTATTCCACACCACTTTCCCCTTTGCCTGAGTAGCTTCTGGCCCTATATAGGCCTCATGGTCTCACTCCAGGGGTGTGCTGGCTTTCCCCTCACTGAGTGACTAACAGAGTCTCGTTTTTTCTTTTCTTTATTCATTTTGTGGCAGACTCGGACGTGCCCCTCCTTGTTGTGGCCTGAATTTTGGACCCACCTGCACTTCCCTAGCACTTTTGCTTTCCCCAACATTTCAGTAGCCTGATCTCGTTTTGTGTTTCACTTTTCCCCTGTCTTCATTCATTGTGATACCGCTGTCACAATAAAAGTCCTCACTCAAAAAAATGGCTACAAAGCTTCAAAAAAATGTCATTATTTATTTTTTATTAGTTTTCTTTAATGCAGATTCATGCACAAACGTTTCGGCATGTTGCCTTCTTCAGTGTGCAGGTACAATGATTAAGACATTCCACCTTCTTATAAACAAGTAACAGCTGCCTTTCATTAGGGCTGCTGGCCAATTATTATGAGACAATTATTTATTAACGCTGCTAGACAAGCATAGTGAGACAATTAGATAAACTGGTAAATTGGTTAACAGGAGCAATCAAGGAGAATAGTAGAGGGGTGAATGTATCCACAAGTGGCCACAATAGAAGACATCAGGCTAAGCCATTCATAAATCCATGTGGCCACTCGTGAGCCCAGTCACGCCCTTCAATCACAAATGCATTCAGGTTATACACTGTAAAATCGAAATCAACAAAAAAGCAGGCATAAAGGCCATACACAGAAATCTAAAGAAAAGGAATAAGGTCCAGCTCCTCATTGAGGCCCCCTGGTGACACAGATTTGAGTCTATATCCAGAAGGCCTCTCTTTGGAGTATTTTTTTCTCAAAGTCACCTCCCATGTGGGCTGGCGTTACCTTTTCTATACCCATACATTGAAGGTCTTTAATAGAGTGTTCCTGTTCTATAAAGTGCCTTGCCACTGGTGAGGTGATATCGCATCTTCTTATAGAGGATTTATGTTCCCCAAGTCGTTGTTTTAAAGCACGTGTAGTTTCACCTATATACACCTTGGTGCAGGGACACTTCAAAATATAGATTACACCTTTTGTACTGCAAGTGATGCAAGATTTAATTTGATAAGATCTGGATGTTTGGGGACACACAAAATGATGTCCTTTCATCATATTACTGCAAGATGCACAGCTCCTGCAAGGGCAACAACCAGTTATAAAAGCTTGTTTTTTCTCTTTAACTACGTCTGACTTTACTAGCATATTAGCCACATTTCTTTCATAAGTAAATAGAGTGGGGCTCTGAAAGGCTTGATTTAAGGAAGTGTCTGAGGACAAAATATGCCAGTGCTTGTTTACGATAGGTCTAATTTTGTTAGAACAGTCATTGTAAGTCAGAACATAGTTAACAGAGAATGTCTTTTTTTGCTTACTCTGTGTTTTATTTAGCAGGTCATTTCTATTGAGACCTTTGACCTTTTGTTTAGCGTCATCAAGCCATACTTCAGAGTATCCTCTTGAGCGAAAACGCTCAATGAGGAGCTCCGATTGTTTGTCGTATTCTTCTTCAGTGTCACAGATACGGCGAACCCTTTCTCTAATGGTAATGGGTGATAACTGTCAGCTGACAAAATTGTATGTCATTGGGCTTTCTATATACCGTAGTACTAAGGGAATTGCCTTTTTTAGTGACCAAGACATCTAAGAAGTGAATAGCTTCTGGGCTCTTCTCAACTGAAAAGGAAATAGATGGTAGTTTTGAATTAATGTGATTAACAAATTCCATCAGCTTAATTTCTGAATCGTTCCATATCATAAAACAATCATCAATATACCCTGTCCAGTATTTAATAGAACTTATGTAAGGATTGTTCTCATAAATATAATAAAGTTCAAATTTTCCCATGAACAGATTAGCATAGCTGGGGGCTAATGGAGTCCCCATGGCAGTGCCATGTGCTTGCAAGTAGTAATCTTTATCAAAGAGAAAATAATTTTTTGTGAGCACCAATTGAGTGAGACTGATAATAAACTCAGTAGGCACACGACCTTCATGATTGCAAAGAAAGAATCTCAGAGCCTCCAGGCCGGTATTCGTAGGTATGGAGGTGTATAGAGAACCAACATATAATGTAACTAAAAAGTCACCTTCATCTATGTTTGACAATGCTTGCAAATTCACTAAAAAATCTGTGGTGTCTTTCAAGTATGATGGTAATAGCTTAACTATGGGGTAAATATGAAAGTCCACAAAACCGACTTTCATATTTACCCCATAGTTCCCCATCCTCTTTGAGGCTATAGTATCAGGCATCAGCTCTCTTACTGAGAACATGATGCCTGATACTATAGGCCTCAAAGGAGGATCTTCAAGGGATTTATGAATCTTAGGCAATGCATATAGTACAGGTATGGTAGGGTGATTCACAGAGAGATATTTAAATTCCAAGATTGCTCTTGTTAACCAATTTACCAATTTTTCTATTGTCTCACTATGATTGTCTAGCAGCCTTAATAAATAATTGCCTCATAATAATTGGCCAGCAGCTCTAATGAAAGGCAGCTGTTACCTGTTTATAAGAAGGTGGAATGTCTTAATCATTGTACCTGCACACTGAAGAACGCAACACGCCTAAACGTTGTGCTGAATCTGCATTAAAGAAAACTAATAAAAATAAATAATGACATTTTTTTTGAAGCTTTGTAGCCATTTTTTTGAGTGCGAACCGATTATTTTTCAATTGACGATATTTCTTTGGTTTCTACGCACCAAACACATTAAAACGGGTGAGCGTGGTGATTTCTCTTGTTATGAACAATAAAAGTCCTCTACAGGCATGTTGCCAGCACTATCTGCCTCGTCTGTGCCTCATTCCCGTAACATACAGTATGGATGTGATAAAAGTTTATTAAAGGAGATGAAAGACATGGAATTGAAGGTATCTGTAAGTGGGTGGAAAATCACAACCTGTACCTGTACAACATGCCATATAAATGCTCTGCCCGTCTGCAAATGTCGCACACAATGCAAATCATGCAAACTATGCAGACTACACAGAAGTATAAAACAGTCATTAGAAGGACCATCACTGTCAACCCTTGCAGGAGGAGTATGCAGCACATACAGGAATGATAGATTCAATCATTAGGGCACACCAGTAGTACAATACCCCTTATTTAATGTCAGGATAATTACCATGCAGTGCCCACAAACCCTGTGGGGGGGGGGGGGGTTGGTCTGGTGGGGATGGCGGTAGGTACTAGAGTTTTGGTCAGGTCAGACTCTATTTTGTCAAATGTAAACTAGTGTGGATTGTGGGAGATGTTCTCTGGATAGCATTTAAGGGAAGCCCAAACAATTTACTTCATTATCCAAAGTCCTTTCATAAAAAGCATTTTTGGTATGCATCACAATTTCTTTGTGTTCCTTTTCTTTATCTTACAATCACTTCAGGTGCATGTCCTTTCCTCTCTTATAGCATAGTGTCCAGTCCATCTTGCCATGTCTTGTAAATAAAATGATTGCCTCTTAACACTGTTAAAGCTTTCTATTCATGGTTATTGCCAACTCTCATATTGTGTCAAAAAAGTGCTCTTTCTCTTACAGCGCATATAAAGTATGTGGCTTACTTATACACTGACTTAAGTGTGCATCTCTGCTAGAACCAATCACTACATTGGTGCCATAAATAAACTTCTCTTTCATCATCTTGTGTTTGAAAGCCAACTCTAGGGAATGACATTCGGTCCACACCTGCATAGAAGCATCCAATTGCACCAAGTTTAGCGCTGACAGACAGTAGCGTGTCCAATGTGAAAGGAGGCTACTGCCCTCCTGGAAAAGCACATAGGACACTGCAGCCTAATATAGCCAAGGGCTACAGACAATAGCCAAGGGCTACAGACTCCAGTTCAAAGTGAAACCCCCATTTCTACAGAGTCATTTACTCTCAAACACAAGAGAGCGCTCCAATGTTTAAGAGGAATAAATTCCTTCCTTCTTATAAAAGGGGGAAATACGTGTGGTTCCCAGAGATCAAACCCAACATATTTTTGTTATTTCCAGCTCCCAAAGAAGGACGGTTCTCAACTTCCGATTTTGGATCTCAGTGTTAAACAAACATCTGAGGCAATATAATTTCAAAATGTTAACATAAAGCACTCTTTCACGTTCAATATGTCAGAACGATTGGAAAAATTTCGTGCAATTATTTGAATCAATCGTCGGCACCCAATAATTGAAGGTGAGACCAGCAGCTGAGAAGATGTGTTCAGATGGCACTGATGTTCCAGGAATGGACCAATAACGTTTCACTAATGCTGCCAGTCCAGGGAACCGTGACTCTCTAATTTAACATTTTACAAACATCTCTTTAATTTAAAATCTAATCACCAACATTAGGTTATTCATTGAAATGGTTTATTGAAATGTAACTGTTTAATCTCTAGAAATTCATCAATCAACATTCTTATTAAGAATTAACACTTAATTAACTTAACATCACTATTTCACATCAGTAAATCAGAAAGATGCCTTCTTCCACGTAAGGATTTATCCCCTCACACAAAATTCCTCCGCTTCACCCATTGTGGTGTTTGCTACAAATAAACAGTTCCACCCTTTGGCCTTTCCCTGAGTCCATGGGTGTTCTGTCTTTGTGTAGAGGTGGTCTGGCTCCACTCAGACTAATGAGGCTCAGAATAATGACTTATGACTTATACAGACGATTGGCTGATTATTGCCAATTAAAAACCCAGAGTTGTGCAGGACACTCAGCGAGTTCTGACGCATCTGATGTCTCTTGGTTTCACAGCAATCTCTCCCCATCCCGGAGTGTAACGTTCTTGGGAGTGGATTTATACTCTGTATCCATGTGAGCTTGCCTATCAGCGGACTGCATTTTATCTCTCAAAGTATGTCTCTCTCAGTTCAAGCCCGGCTCCAGAGTACAGAATCAAACGTGCCTAACACTATAGGGGCTGATGGTGCCAGCCTCTCAGGTTTTGCCACTGGGGCTGTTAAGAATGAGGGGCTTTTGAGGTGGATTTCATCCCTCCCCTCAGCCCTGTGTGTGATCTCCATCGCTGGCTCACAGTGAAACACAAGCGCTCAGCAACTCTGAGTCACTGGGAAAACACAGACTTGTACACTCAGGGAACCCTCTCAGGATCGTTTTCATACGGAAAAAGGACAGACACATCAGAATCAGAATCAGAATCAGAATCAGAATCAGAATCAGAATCGTATTTTATTGCCAAGTACATTTACACATACGAGGAATTTGTTTTGGTCAACACACCGAGGCAGCCATCTGCGGCGCCAACTTATTAGATGAGAAATGAGAGAACAGGAGGAAGGAGGAGGAAAAAACAGTCCTTTCAATGAAACGAGAGGGCACTCGTTTCATTGAAACGAAGAAAACCTCAGCACATAGCAACATCATAAAAACATTACAAACATTACAAACATTACAACAAAACTCGAAGACTTGCACATGTGGTAGGGGGTAGGGTGTCGGGGAGGGAAGTGTCGCAGCACAGACACTGGGGGAGCGTGCAGCCGCTCAGGCGCATCGCATCAACCCTCAGCAGACTGCACTGTAACGGGGGAGGGAGGGGGGGTGGGAGCCAAGAAGGCGTTGAGTAGGAGGTGGTGTGTGTGTTATCTTCATGTGCGTGTGTGTGTAAGTCCATGGACTTCATCTCCACCACAGTCTCAACATTGTCTCTGCCGTCTGATACTGATGACGGGGACACGGCCGTTGCCGTGGAGACGACCTCGAAGAGTCCTGATCCAGAGACAAAGTTCCATAGGAGCAGGGAGGTGGGGGCAGGGCCGAGCATCTGTCTGCATAACAATCCAGGAGAGTGGAGAGATATCAACCTTCCAAGGCCGATGTGGGGGAGCCAATGAGGATAAGGATTGTTTTGGGTTCAGGCAGACTTCTGCATTTTTCGTCTACCTTTAGTCCTGTGGTTCTCTCAGCGTTGTTCCAATCATCCGAATTAGTGGCCCATTTCAGTGAGCCGAACCGACAACTTCTCCAAGTTGGTATCCGTCATGCGAATTTGCGATCCAATCGCATCCAGTTTGCGATTGAGCTCGCAAATCGCTTGAGTCTGAGTGTTGACAGCCCTGCCCGTTCCCTCAATGGCGGGCAGCTTCCCAAGTAGTGCTGCCACCGCCTTTGGCATTTTGCGATAAATCAGGATGCTGCCAGCTCCAAACAGCAGAAAGCCTGTTATCATAATTCCAATCAAGTAAACGTCTTCAACATCCTCAACGGAAAGGATCGACAGGCACACGACCCTCCACTCCTTCCAGGAGTCCATCGTGTATCCGGCTGCAAACGTTCCGTCAGGGCAAGAGGGCTCTCCCTGACCCATTCTTCTCGTCGAGAAAATACTATCAATTGCGTTGAGAGACCAGTTGATCAGATCCATGCTTTTAGGTTTCGGAGAGAAATGCAGAGAGAGGCTCCGGATAGTTCAGACAGACACAGCACAAGACAAGAGAGCAGCAAGCAGGGGCAGATAAGGGCAGGGAGGGAGCAGAGGAAAAAGCGTCCGCCTTCGTTGAGAGCAGGAAGAAGCATCCCTCTCTGGGGTGGGGGGTCTCAGGAGGGTCACATGGTGAATCAATTTTCTTTTAGCTATTAACTATATGGACAGCTCTCAGATATTTTCTTCCCCGTCTAAGGCAACATCGTGTGCTCGTACGCTGTGATAATGACTGCGGCAGCATGTGTAAATCACCAAGGTGGCATGCGCTCCCTCCAGCTCCATGGTTTAGCCCACGGACTGTTGGTCTGGAGCAGCCGTCACTTTCTGTGGTTACGCGTGACCCATGTTGCTTTAGGCTTGCTCCTGTGGGGGTCTAGGCCAGGGTTGTCTGTGAAGCGTATTGTGACAATTGCTGTGAAATACGCTATACAAATAAAATTTGATTGATTGATTGATGTTCAAGGAATTCTGAACATGAGCGCTGATCTGCTGACAAGGAGAAACCCACTGTACGGGGAATGGTGTCTCCATCCCCAGATTGTGTAAATGTTACTGCAGTGATTATCCCTCTCCTTTATGTACAGCCATGTGCGCTCCCACTACGCACGGACCTCCTGTCTCAGGTGAACGGGGAAATACACCACCCCTGCCCTGAGCGAATAGCTCTATGGGCTTGGCCCGTGAGAGGCATAACCTCAACGCATTAGGGCTTCCCCTCGCATGGCTGCAACCATCCAGAGCATGAGAGCGCCCTCTACCAGGTCATTTTATGACAATAAGTGTCAGGTGTTTTAAAGATGGTGTCAGCCAGTGCCTTACCAGTGCTCTGTTTCTGACGTGCTGTGCTTTTCACAGAACCTCATGGATAAAGAGAAATCCTTTTCAACCAATAAGGTCTACCTGGCAGCTATCACTGCTTGTCATGCTGGTTTCAGAGACTATGCAGTGGGGCAGCAGCCCCTCATTCACAGGTTCATGAAGGGGGCTCACTGTTCTCTGCCTGTTGCTAAACAGCTTGAGGTTTATCACAGGTGCTGAAGGCTCGGTCTGTAAGACCGTTTGAGCTTATAAATTAGATTAAAATTGTTGTCTCTCCAGACAGCGTTGATGCTTGCACTAGCCTCAGATAAGTGAGTCAGTGACCTCCATGTGCTCTCAGTGCAACTCTTGTGCACAATATTCTCCCCTAAAATGGATACGGTTTTTCCTAAGCCCAATACAGCCTTTATGCCTCAAGCTTCCCAGCTTTCACATGTGAGGTGTTGGAGCTTGCTGCTTTTCACCCACCACCTTTCTCCTCTGAAGAGCAGCATGGGCTGCATATGCTGTGTCCTGTGTGTGTTCTCCACACGCTCATTCTACAAGGGGCATGGCTGCACCGTGGGCCCTATTCCATGGGGTCTCCTCACAGGAGCGGCAGGCTGGGTTTCTCCAGATACTTTAGCGAGGTTCTACCGCCTGAACGTCACCAGGAGGCCAGTAGCCCACTCAGTTCTGGGGGTGAGCTCTGTGTGAGGTGAACAGATCTCCCCTCATCTGCTATGGGTTTCAGTACTTCACATTCTGTACCCTGGCTATAGCTTTGGGCAGTGGAATGTCTTTAGTACTGCCCTACACAAGATGTGCCAGACACCACCCTCCCCATTCACATTTACACACACCAACACACACTCCGCAACAACTTCCCACTGTTAGCGACAGATGGTCACATATAGAGTTCAATCACTGTAAGGCAAAACAACACCTGCAGATCAAATGGATGGCCCCCGGGGAGTCTGGTGAAATGTTTATTCCTTCCTGGGAATGTTCTCATTTGGCAATAATCACTGACCAGAACAGTTAAGCCCTCACTTGTGGCTGTCTTGTTGAGATTCAGACGGAGCGCTTGTTGAGGCACCGTGGTGAATCTCCCTTTGTGCATCGTAATAAAACCTTTTCAACTGGAAAGTGGTCCTCAGTGTGTTACTACACTGGTCCCAACATGGTTCCACAAAAGGAGAAGATTCCCAACAGACTTCATTCCCAAGACCTGACAGCGTCTCAACTAACAAAACATAACATAACATAACATACGCTGAGAACAGGCCATTCAGCCCAACAATGCTTGCAAATTTTCAAACTAAATTGTACCTATTGCTCTGATTACCTACAGACTAGACAGAATCTAACACTGTATCAAGCCTAGTCTTAAAAATCCCTGGAGTTTCTGCCCCTACTACATGACCTGGCAGGCCATTCTACACAGTGACTGAAATTTAGCTAATTTCTATTTCTACATACAGAACTCAAGGAGTTTGTCTGTACGCTCTAGGAGATCTCCTACCTGCTGAGACGGAGACACCAAGACCACAACTTAAAAATGCTTCAGTGGCTCCGGACAACTAGCAGCAGAAACTGGGGAGGCACTTTAAACTAGAAAAATAAGGCACTTTAAACTAACTAATATTAAGTGTTTAAATAAGAATGACCAGGTGCAGAATTAATTGGGTTAAATGAACTAACTTACCTTTTACAAAATAGCAATTACTAAATAGCAATAATTGAAGGAACCCAGGTAATATTTTATTCATATATCTCAGGACGCCGCCAGGCCACCATTGTAAATAAGAATTTGTTCTTAATGACTTGCATGGTGAAATAAAGGTGAAATAAAAAATAAATAAATAAAAAGGACAAAATAAAACAAAATTCATCCAGAACCAGATTATATTAAACTACTGCTAACATTAGCACATAACAATAAAGGCAAACTATCTAACAACAGTTATGTTTTGCTCCTGGGAAAGCGAACAACCAAAAACCTCCTGTCGGCAAGAAGGTGGCCGAATTAGCTAACCGGCTAGGGAGGAAAAATTGGAAAATTCCCTCCCTGTCCCCTGACGGCAACAGAGATTTTCACCTACTGAGCAAAACAATCTTACTTTACTTTTAATATGGGTTTTAAAAACTACAATGAAATAACAAATACACATTTCAAAGCACAATACAATCCTGTAACTAACTTTTCCAAACTCCACAAGACTTCTTCCTCTCTCTCTCTCTACCACAAACAGGAAGTGCATGTCAGGCTCAAGCAATCGAGCCACAGCTGTGAGCATAGGGCAATCTGGGAGTTGTCCATATCTCCCCGTTGGTGGATCTTAAACACAACATGATGAAAGAGAACTTTAGGTTACTGTCGTAACCAGGGGTGCAACTGGTATTTGGGAGGTGGGTGGACCCTGAGATCCGGTGGGAGGTGGGTGAAGAAAGGTACAATGAATGTCTCCGCTCAAAACAGTTGTATCTTTAATGTATTGTGCGCACATTTGTAATTAAGGAAAACAATGTTTTGAAAAGAATGTATACATACTATTGATGCAAGCCTTTAATAATAATAATAGAAATAATATATTTCAAGTTTATTGAGTGTCATTAATGCTGAGAATTATTTTTACCCACGAAAATAATCGGTCATCCTCCTCTTGTCCTCACTTTCTTCCTCCTTTATCCATCTTTCTTAAACTGGTGAGGTGCAAAACTTTTTTTTAAACTGATCATTGATCTTGTCACGTCCCTGCCGTTTCTCATGTTTTCTGTTTTGCCTCGTGTATCTTGTCTCTTGTTTCACCATCTTTGCTCGCCTCCACAGCGAAGGCGAGTCTCAGTTTCAGCGATCTGCTCCAGCCGCAGTCCTGCTCGGCCCCGCTCCTGTTTTTGTGCAGTCCTGCTCCAGCTCCAGCCCTGCTCGGTCCTGCTCCTGCTCCTGCTCGGACCTGCTCCAGCTCCAGTCTTGCTCGGACCTGCTCCTGCTCCTGCTTGTACCTGCTTGGGCTCCAGTCTTGTCCAGTCCGGTTCCAGCCTTTCCCAGTCCAGTTCCGGTTTTGAATTGCCCTGCTCAGTTTGGATACCTCTCAATAAACCAGTTGCTTTTCTCCTAAGCCTCTGTGTTCGAGTCCTGCGTTTGGGTCCAGCATTACACATCGTCACAGATCTCAAACTGTTTTAATTAATTTTCAGTGATTTCAGATGGATCTGAATGTCATTCAATAAAATAATGCAGAGGTCATGCCCTGGGATATTTTGATTTAGATTAGTCTCTTTACCCAGATGGGGTAAGCCTTAATTAGTTATTTTTAGATTCTTGGATTCCTATGATTGAAGGTCTTGATGTCACAGAACGATTGAACGAATGCCTGGCAGCAGTAGATAGTCTCTCCAGGGTACAATGTCTTGCTGCCCCTCATTTCATATGAGCACACCCCTGTTAATGTGCTTATACGCTAAATCGTATTCACACATATACATTCTGGTTACAGGTTCTGAATATTAGTGAGGTTTTTTTCCACCCGGTGACAAAATTCACACTCTTACACACATCACACAAATTCTACCAATTTAAAGTCACACAGTACACAGCACTACTCACCCCAGTCT
This sequence comes from Anguilla rostrata, assembly GCF_018555375.3. Classification (NCBI taxonomy): domain Eukaryota; kingdom Metazoa; phylum Chordata; class Actinopteri; order Anguilliformes; family Anguillidae; genus Anguilla; species Anguilla rostrata. The sequence goes on along the minus strand of NC_057951.1, from coordinate 1,101,937 downwards.
CTGCAGTTTACAGTTTGGACTCCTCAGTCCAGCACAGAGCAGCTTCACTCCTGAATCTCCCAGGTTATTGTAGCTGAGGTCCAGATCTCTCAGGGGTGAGTTTGATGACTGGAGAGCTGAGGCCACAATATTACAGGACTTCTGTGTGAGTTCACAGTAGTTCAGTCTGCAAAGAAGAGTTTATACATTCAACTCAGGAATTACTGGCACTCTTTATGAAAATCAGCAAAAAATATTGTGTAAGACAATCAATATACCCATTGATGCAAATTTTCCGCTCAAACATTTTGAGAAACTACTTACTTTCAGTATGATAAAAAAAATATTCTTTAAAAAAAACTTTTGAGTAATAGCAGTTTTCTCAAATGCTTAGATGTCAAAATTATTGGCACCCTTAATGAATATTTAAAATAAAACTAAACAAAGTGGCATCTGAAGAAATTTTTTATTTTATTTGATCTCCAGAACTGCCCCCAGAAACTGTTAAGGGATCAGCTGAGCCCCTGTGCTGAGGCCATCTCAGGACCCCCTGGTGCTGCACACTGCTAAGGGATCAGTGGGCAGGGAGTGGGGGAGCCCCGATACTCCCAGGGAGAGCAGGGGAGCAGTGCAGTACTGTATGACAGAGGAACATCTGCACATTGTGTATTAAAAAACAGGAATAAGCAGTGAGCAGGCTGTACAGACCCAGCAGCGGTCTGTATTGTGATTAAAACTCAGACAGCAGTGTATTTACATGCACACGTAACATGTTGCAGACAAAGATCACTCCATTTCAATATTGGACGTAAAACTCCAGGAAGCACTGTCGGACAACCGACATCCATCCATCATCCATCGATTATCTATACCCACTTATCCTGGGCAGGGTCGCGAGGGGTGCTGGAGCCTATCCCAGTGTGCATTGGGTCAGACAGGCTGCCAATCTATCGCAGGACACACACACCATGCACTCACACATTCATACCTATGGGCACTTTACTGTCTTCAATTAGCCTACCTGCATGTCTTTGGACTGAGGGAGGAAACCGGAGTACCCGGAGGAAACCCACGTGGACACGGGGAGAACATGCAAAATAAAGGCCATTCTCCACACAGAAAGGCCCAGGCCAGATGTGGCAGGGCTCGGTTTGCAGGAGGAATTCAGGGCAATTAGAGGACCACGCCTACTGGTTAAGCAAACACATACCTGGATGATATTACGAATCAGTCCAGGATTTAGAAGTGTGCTTCTTTCCACAGTAGGCGTCTGAGACCGGGATCCCCCACGACGGTGAGAGAGAGCACGTACAGACCAGAGAAAAGGCTGAAAAGCGCTCGTATCATTTCATTTATTTTGTCTTTGTTATTTTAGTTTATTGTTTTTGCCCAGATCCCGTGAGGGTGACGGGCGAAGGTTTTTCTTTTGTGTTTGTGATTACGCTCTCTCTCGCTATCCCAATAAAATGCTGGAGATATCTGGAATGTACACATCTCCCTGTGTCCAGCTCTTCTGTCCCTATTAGGGTAGTCATGGTGTGTGACACCGGATTTGAACCCAGAATCTTCTTGCTGTGAGGTGACAGTGCTACCAACTGCACCACCGTGCCACCCTCAGACAAGTATTTTCAGTCAATGCCCTTGAACACGAGCGGTATTGCGTGCAAGAACCTCTCCCTTAACCTACATATAAAATGTATTTTACATGACTTAATTTAACAATTATTATTGAAAATGACATTTATAAATTAAATAGACAGATTCTTTGATAGGTCAGTCAACAGTAACCTGGTAGAATCAAGTGACAAGCCAAAACAAATTATGTATCAGGTCAGAAGACTAAATAATTTTATTAAATAAGGAGTCAATTAAAATAGTTAATTGAAATGATGCACTCTTGAAATTATGCACTTATTGAATGTAGGCTCACTACATCTAAGGTACAAAACAGAAGAAATTAAACAATATTCTGATTTGAGATTATCAGAAAAGAGATTGAGAGACTGAAGAGCCAGACCTTATCAAAGCATGCCCCTCTTCCAGTGCCACAGGGACAAAGGAAATGAGCTAAAATGCACAACCAAAAGGGGGGGGGGGGGGGGGCAGGCTCATTTATGACAAGGACTGGCCTATCTAAAAGCTGACAGTGTACTTATTACATTAAAGTGACCTTATGTTGTTGAAAGCAGGGCTAAATAGTCATGACATAAATATAATAGGTAGTATAAGAGGTAATTCCGTCCAGCTATTGTAAACCTATAAAAAGCATGGAAGTTTACTTCTTCTTCATAGACATAGACAACATAGACATAAAGATTTTTCAATCAATGATTTCAATTGAATGCCACAAATTACATTTAAACTTAAGATCAAACGGAACCGGATGTTTATTTGTTCTGTAGCCACGATGGGCCTCTGGCCTCGTAAATACTTTTGTCTTCTGGTTTGTTTTTTCCGAAACAGGAGGTGGGACCCATAAATTGCTTGCCTAGATCAGGGTATCAGAGTGGCGTAAAGGACGTTTCCTTTAATGTTCGTGGAAAGGAGGGTAGGCAGCATGGCTGCACCCTCATGCAAAACAGGGAATTTTAGCTTATTTTTTCAGCAAACATGGATTGATGTCACATTTGAATACAGGGCTATACCTTATTTAAGGTAAAAAGCAAACAAACCAGAGCCACATGAACAACTGTAACAACGGTTAATATAATAAAAATGGTTAATCTAATAACTTTGTCCTTCATGTAATAACTTTTTCCTCTTTACTGTAATAAATGCTGGTTAACCTGTTTGACCTTTACCAGTCTGGTTGTTGATCCGAGCACTCAACAGAGACTGCCCTCCTGGCTGTGACGGAGGCACTTGCCACTGACTGATCCTACTAGAACTGTCTGAAGCATTTGACACGGTTGACCACAAACTACTCATCTCCACCTTGGCTGAGATAGCCATTTCTGGAACTGCCCTGTCTTGGTTTGCTTCCTATCTTTCAGATAGGTCTTACCAGATCACCTGGATGGGGTCTGTCTCTGCACCTCATCCCCTTTTCACAGGAGGCCCACAGGAATCTGTACTGGGGCCTCTGCTGTTCTCCATTTACACCAAATCTCTTGGTTCGGTCATTCATTTACATGGCTTCTTTTATCACTGCTATGCTGATGATACACAACTCTTCTCTTTCCCTCCCTCTTCCATTACGGTTAATGAGAGAATATCTTCCAACCTGGCTGACATCTCAACTTGGTTGGCCAGCCATCACCTGAAGCTCAGCTTCAAAAAGACTGAGCTGCTGTTCATCCATCACAAGACCTCCCTACTGCAGGAGCTTTAATCACTGCTGGCGGCACCACAGTGACTGCCTCTCACTCCGCAAAGAGCCTGGGGGTGGTCCTGGATGACCAGCTGGACTTCAAGGAGCACGTCAAGGCAACATCATAGTCCTGCAGATTTCTCCTGTATAACATCTGGATGATTCGACCATACCTGATTATGCACTCCACCCAGCTACTTGTCCAGGCTATGGTGACCTCCCATCTTGACTCCTGCAACTCCTTCCTTGCAAGCCAGCCAGCTTATGCCATACAGCCACTACAGATGATTCAGAATGCTGCTGTTTATCTTCAACCTTCCTATGTTCTCTCACATCACTCCCCTGCTGAGGTCACTCCACTGGCTACCAATCGCTGCCAGGATCAGGTTCAAAGTCCTGACCCTTGCCTGCACTGCAGCCAAAAGAACAGCTCCCGTCTACCTATAGGACACGATTCAATCCTACACGGCAGCTTGACCACTCCACTCTGCGGCAGCAGGGTGACTTGCACTCCCTCGGGGTGAATGGATCTCCCTACCACAGATCTTCTCCACACTAGCTCCCCAGTATTGGAATGAACTCCCTGTTCCTCCTCATTGCCCATCTTCTGCCGTAGTCTGAAAACGCATCTCTTCAGTCTGTACCTGGACTAACTATCACTACTCATTACATCACATTACATTACAGGCATTTAGCAGACGCTCTTATCCAGTTTGACTTACACATAGCATTTTACATTGTATCCATTTATACAGCTGGATATGTACTGAAGCAATTCAGGTTAAGTACCTTGGTACAACGGCAGTGTCCTACCCAGGAATCGAACCTGCGACCTTTCGGTTACAAGCCCAGTTCCTTACCCACTGTGCTACACTGCCACAACTCCCAGGGCACTCTCTGCAGGGCACTCCCAATCTAGGATCACTTATCACTTGTACCCTTCTACCTTATTCCTGAAGCACAATGTTACTCATTACGCGGCTCGTAAGACTTTGTTTTGCGGCTCATATAGATCCACTGATAACAATAAGAATATAGCTATAACTTACTTCTATATGTTCCATGTATGTCCTGTTTTAGCACATTGAAATGAATTATCCAGCAGATGGTAGCATAGTGAAGATACATCAAAGAACATAGACTACGTAACAGCGAGGGATCATGGGTAGTCGTATAGACTATGTGTGTAGCTTTGCATTTGCAAATGGTTTTGCAAATTTAGCACGTAAGCCTAAATTCAATATTCCATAATGCGGTTTGATATAAGGTTATATCAAATATTGTCTCGGCCTCTGCCCACTCAAAATGGACAGATTTATGATTAGAAAAAAGCAAAACGAGAAAAGTTATTCTTCATTAGCTGACGGTGACGGAGTTAGAAACAGGCCAGAGGAGAAAGAGAAACGTGAGGAAAGAACGGGGGAAAATGCAGATCAGTTTGGCCGAGAAGCCCAAGACACCGATGCTGCACCAGCAAAGAAAAAGGTGCGGTCAATTCAGGACGAACACCGAAAATTTCAGGATACATGGACTGATGAGTTCTTCTTTGTGCAATACGAATCCACTCCATTCTGCCTAATTTGCCAGAAGACTAGTGCCAATTGTAAACGGTCTAACCTTGAACGCCACTTTAGTGCTTTTCACGCCAAGTACAACATGTTGTACCCACCAGGTAGGAATCTGTGGACTAATAAAATTAAACTGTTGACACACACTGAGCAGCAAAAATGATGGCGAGATCAGTCTCTGTTGCCGAGAAATCGACCGAGGCCACTTAGGAGATTGCATGGATTTTAGCTAGGCATAAAAAGGCTTTCATGGATGCTGAAATCGTTAAACAATGCTTTTTGATCTCAGCTGAGATAATGTACCATGCATAATAATAATAATAATAATAATAATAATCATAATAATAATAATAATAATAATAATAATAATAATAATAATAATAATAAAGCAAATACATGCACTGCAGCTTTCAGATTCGACATTAATGAGGAGGATCGAGTTTATTGGGAAAGATATCCAGGAACAGCGAATTGCAGATCTTGCAGCGACACCATGTTACAGCATTGCACTTGATGAGAGCATGGATATAAGCGACATGGCACAACTGTATGTGTGGGTTCGCTTTATTCAAAAGAACAAATTTCGGGAGGAGCGGTTATATCTGTTACCACTTCATGGACAGTCCAGAGCGGAGGACGATTTTCAAGCACTGATGAACTTTTTTGCAGAGAAACAAATCGACTGGTCGAAACTTGTGTCGGTGTGCACCGACGGAGCTCCAAGCATGAGAGGGAAGGAGAGATGGGACTTATCGGACTGATGGAAGACAGCATTCTCAAGTTTGTCTCCTTCCATTGTATAATTCATCAGGAGGCACTGGTGTCAAAACTTAAAAACCAAGAGCTAAAGAATGTGATGTAGCTCGTTGTGCGAGTCATCAACTTTATCGAGGCCAGGGCATTTAATCACTGGGAATTCCGTGCACTTCTGGAGGAATACGAGGCAGAGTACGGGGATCTGGTGATGCACAACTAAGTGAGATGGCTATCACGTGGCCGGGTGCTTGAACGATTCTGTACTCAACTTCCTCATATCCCTGATTTTCTTGCAAGCAAGGGGAAGCTGACCCAAAGCTTGAGGACCCACACTGGATATTACAGCTGACACTCCTCACTGACATGACATCCCAGCTGAATTCCCTTAACCTCTAACTCCAAGGAAAAGGGAAGCACCCAGGTAACATGCTAAGAGCAGTCACTGCTTTCCAGCACAAGATCACCACTCTCTTCATACCCGACAGAGAATTTCTTCACTTTCCCAATCTAAGAGCCTGCACAACTGCTAACCCTGACCTACTGCAACATTTTGACTATGATGAATTTGTAGGCATATGGGAGGAAATAAGAAATGGATTTGAAAGGAGATTTCAAGATGTTGTGGGGTATAGGGAGCTTTTCAATTTCATTGAGAACCCTTTTAATGTGCCATTGTCAAGCCTTACACCTGCTCTGAAAAACCATTGTCCAGACCTTGCAGTAATACAGAGTGAGATTCTTGTGCTGCAGGTCAACAATGTACTGAAAATTGAGCTCAGATCAGGCGTTGCTCATTTCTGGAGCATGGTCCCAGCCTCAGATTATCCACATTTAAAGCTCTGTGTGCAGAAGGTAATGAGCTTTTTTGTGAGCACTTACTCATGTGAGGCAACATTTTCTATAATGAGCATTGTCAAAAGAAAAGATAGAAGTAGGCTTACAGATGTGCATCTTGATTGTTTGACTAGGATTGCAACCACTAACTACAAGTTTTGCATGGAGAAAGTCAAGGGACAGCTAAAACACGAGAGCCTCAACATATTGATACAAATATAACAGAGAAAAAGAAGTTTTACATCTCTATTAGTAGGCCAACATATACATTTTTGTGAACTTTTTTTTATTTCATGTTGATAATGCTTATGTATAATTGCATATGCACACACATACATAAGATGAGTTTCACTCCCATCCTTACACACTCACACACAAGTACCTTTTAATAATGCAATGTAATTATGAATTGAAAATAAAAAGAGATGTAAGGATGGAAAGCATGGTACTGTATTTTTTTAAACATACACAAAGATGGTAAATATCTTGAGTGATGATTATAAAAACATATGAGTTATATCTGCAATCTCTGTGGCTCTTGGAGTAATGGTCTTACTCATAATTGGCTCTCCTAAGAAAATTAGTGAGTACCACTGATACAGCATCAACTGGAATTACACTGCATCGCCATCTAGTGGCTGTAAGAGAACAGCACAACTGATCATTGCCACTAACTTTTACTGCTGGTAGACACTAGATTTTTAAAAACGCGGTGTCTTTTGAAAATTCCACACATTGCACCTATTATCTGTGTGTCCTTGCCCTATAATCCATCCATTCATTTCATTCGCGCACACTTCTGCGAATATAACAGGCTAATTATTGCGTTGCATTTAATTATTATTGTAACAATGATAATAATAATGATAATAAAAGCCTGATATATTAAGTCATGTTTTTCTTTTAAAACCCCTTATCAACATGTTTGTTAGACCTTGTGGAGTAATATAAACTGCACAAAAAATGTAATAAGTCGGGACATTTGAAGGAATTAGAATACTTATCTAAGAAATACTCCTGTAAATGATGTCATCCTTTAGATGATAGGAGCTAGAGCCAGAACATTGATCTCAGAATCAGGCTATTCCACACAACATGTTTGCTTACAGTGGTATAATATCCAGACTATTACTTGGGACTGGAACCACAGAAGAGTGACTAAACTAAACAATGTAACACTGCATCTAAACAGCAGCTCACATGTTGTTCAGATGGACACTCTCCCACCAAGATGTACACACATACCCTGCCAGCCAATAGTTAATGCCCGGCTTTATCAGCAGAATAAAATACCATTTTATTCACAATCCTTTCAGAAACACCACAATCCTGCAGCACACACAGGTGTGTGATGAAGGAGTAAAACTCACTGTGGTGTGGGGATGGCTGGTTTAAGCAGCCACACCTGCCCTGGGTCAAGCTAATTAGACCTGGCCAATTGGATAATTGGTTAATAATTAGATAATTGGCCAGGCTAATTGGACCCAGGAACAGGAGTGGCTGCACCTGTGCGTAGTGAGGTAATCACTGCGCACAGGTTAAATCTGCCATCCCCACCCACATCAGGAGCTCTCTGTCATGACAGGGTTTAACATCTGCTCATTTGGCGTTACCATCTTGCCAAACCCTCGTGGAATAAATGTGGACTGTTTCAACATCATCTCCCTGTGTCTCTGTGCTGGAGGGCCCCAAGGAAAGCCACTTCGGTGGCCTGTGGCAGGCGTGTTTGCCACAGTGGCGCCCAACGTGGGGCTCCTCCGGCACAGCAAAGAGGCACAGGAGGGCCAGCCAGGAAGCACACTGGACGAGGGGCGGCTGAGGTGTTCCCGACAGGGCTTCGGGCGGATCCTCCGGGCCAAGAATGGGGAGCGGAAGATGACCAGGGAGGGGAAGGAGGCAATCCTCAGCTGGGACGCTGAGGAGCTGCACCTGGCCGAGGAGGCAGGTCAGCGACGGGCGGTGCACGAGAGGTGGTCGCGCCGTGAGCTGGACTTGGCCGGGAAGGCGGGTCAGCCACGGGCGGCGCACGAGCGGTGGCCGCGCCGTTTTGCTTCCTTTCTCGTCCGTTTGGTTTTTCGTTCTTTGTTTTGGCCTGGTTGGTTTGCCCGGAGCCCATGAGGGGATAAGCCTGCAGCCGCCTGCCAGCAGAGCCGACTGGCGGCCACCACAGCCACGAGGGTTCCTGGGCCCCAGCACCACAAGGCCAGTCCACCAGCCCACCAGCCCAGCCACCCCACCACAGCCCCTGGAACAGCCCAAGCCGGTGACGCCCCCACCAGCCAGCAGAGCAGCCCAGGACTTCCCGTGCTCCAGGAGGGAGGAGGAAGAAGGGCTGCCTTGTCGTCCGAAGGAGGGTCACCGCATGTACTGGACTGTTCCGGGGCCACCCACCCTGACTTTTTTAAATTTTTTAGCGTGTTTGGAGTGTTTTTTGTTTGTTGTCTTTGGCTTTGTTGGGAGTGTGGGGG